>NW_007232107.1:36328-131804 GCF_000164805.1 Carlito syrichta | reverse complement strand
TGACATTTACTGATTATGAACATGAACTGAATAAAGATCAGAAAAGTCTCAGACAGTGGATCCTTGCTGATGGAAAAAGAATCTGCAACAATTCTAGTGGGTACAGGGTGATGGAATAAAACAATTAAAATCCAGTGGTCTCAGATGCATAGCCAGCTTCTTCCATAGAGCATTTGTTGAGTTGGAGTTGAGTCTAAGAAACTAGATTATACATTAAAAGCTTCTTAAATGCAAAGTAAAATGTCCTGCTGCTTCATAGTGCTTACAAAACAGAACCACTAGAGAGAAAGGCTCTATCTCACACATACAGTTTGTCTTTTCCTTATTTGATTTTAAAGCTTTATTTGGCAGAACCAGAGAGAGATGGGCTAGAAACTTCTTAAGGAAGAAAGAAATTTACCACAGGCTTTCAGGGCAGATGAGATACATACTAACCAATCTCTCAAATGAAAGCCCTAAAAGGCTAATTGCTAAACAAAAGAAAACTGAGATACACTGAGTCTTACTAAAATTGCAGTGTAGTCTTAAACCAGGTTAATTTCTCAGTGAATTAAGGTCATTAGTCTCTCACCTTTTCTGTTTAATAGGGGGGGGGGAATCTAGTGGTGGATAACCTGAAATTTCTACTTTTTCTTTATACAGTATTTTTGGCATACAATTAACATTTAACAGATATTCAAAACAGCAAGGAAATATGTTTGATTAACAACAGTAAAATATAGATGTTAGAAGCAGATGCTCCAGTGGTTCAGATACTGGATATTTTTGCTTTCAGTCATTTCAATATATTTTCTAATTATTCTTGTTAATTTTTCCTTAACACATTGGTTAACTAGAAAAGTGTTGTTTAATTTCCACATATTATATGTGTATTCCAGATTTTCTTCAGAGGCAGTATGGTCAAGGAGTTGACTAAGATCTTGAATTCTGGAGTTAAAAATTCTGTGTTTGAATCCCAATGTGTTACAACTCAACTTTCTATGCTTTTAAAATTACCTCATAGAATTTCATGAGGGCAAATAACAAGAAAACATAGCAAAGCTTAGCCATGGTGATTTTGAGTGAATAATTAATAATGATAAATAATATTCCTAACCAGATTATGTTAGTAGCAAAATAATTATAGTATAGTTACTTATCATTTAAGAATAATTTAAATAAATGATACAACCCTATAATTTACTAGTCAATGATTTTAACTCTGTTGTGTGGAAAACTTCTGAGAAAAAACTTTGTATGATTTCCATTCTTTTAAATGTGCTAAAACTTTGTTTCATGGTCTATCCTGGAAATTCTTCATATGTTTTAGAGAGGAATGTGTATTCTGCTGTTGGTGGGTGAACTATTCCTTAGATAGCTGTTAGCTATGGTTGGTTTATAGTGTTGTTCAAACTTCCTATTTTCTTTGTAATATTTTCTCTATATTATATCCATTATTGAATAAGGGGCTTTAAAGTTTCAAACTATTTGTTGAATTATATATTGTACCCTTTCAATTCTAGTTTGGCTTAACACCAACTTAATTTAAATAGTATACAAAAATGTTGCTAGTTTATAGCATCATTTCCTCTACTCTCCTTTGTTATATTAGTATTATACAAACCATCTATATTGTGTACCCACCAACACAGATTTATAAACATTGCTCCATACAGTTGTCTTTTGGATCAGATATGAGGAAAAAGTAAAAAACAAAAAGTATACTTATACTGTCTTGTATGTTGTTGTTCTTATTCATGTTCTTTTTTATGTGGATTTGAGTTATTGTCTCATGTCCTTTTATTTCAGTCTGAAGAATTCCCGTTAGTATTTCCTAACAGGTATGCTAGTGACAGTAAGGCAGACTTAATTCACACAGCACATAGTTTAGATGTAGTTGGACAAGTTTTCTTAGGCAGGTCTTATTTAGGTCACTGACAAACAGGGTGATTAAGCATTCTGGTGTCTTTTTTTATCGGTACATGACTTTCACCTCACTGACCAGGCATATCAGACCTGAGCAACTTACAGTATGAATGACAAAACTACCAAGGCAGTAATCATAGAAACAATGAGGAATTACCTCATTGCATGTGTTCTAAGAAAAGCCCAAATCTAGTTAGGCAGTAACTTCCATTATTTAGAAGGTCCTTGTGACCCGAAAATGTTAAGAGACAGTAACCAAAACTCATGACCTGCAGCCTTCTGCTCTTAGCACAAGAATAGTTTGCTTAATCATTGCTGTAAACATTATATAAACCTTCCTGTTAAAGGTAAATGCGTGTCCTTTCCTTTGAGGCACCCATGCTCTTTCTTGAATGTGTTTTCCTTTTTAATAAACTTTCCTTTTATACTATACTTCGGACACACTCTGAAATTATTTTCTGCAGCAAAATCCAGAACCCACAGAGCAACTAAACCCCATATCACATGACATCAATAGTTTCACAGATGTTTTCCTGTAAATGTCTTAATTTATTATTTACTTTGATTAATAAGTGTTCTGAATATAGAATTCTTTGTTGACCATCTTTTTTTTTTTCTTTTTTAGCATTCTGAATATATGATCCCACTGTCTTCTGGCCTCCATGCTTTGATTAGAAATGAGTTGTTAATCTTAATTTCATTTTTTTACTGCTTTCAAGATTCTATCTTTGGCTTTCAATAAACTGACAATGATCTGACTAGATGCAGGTATTTTTCAGTTTATTCTGTTTATGTTTTATTGAGCTTCTTGGATGTGTTGTTTTAAATCAAATGTAGGAAATTTGGATTATTATTCTTTCAAAAATTATTTTTTTTTCTCTTTTCCTATAACTCACATTGCACATGTAGATGCACTTTAGGAAGTCCTAGGTTTCTGAGGCACTATGTTTTTTTCTCCATTCTTCTCTCTTACTGTTAGTAATACTGAATAATCTCAATAGACCTGTCTTCATAATTGCAAATTTCAACTTTTGACTTATCAAATGTGCATTTTAGAGTCTAAAGTATATTATCTATTTTTTTTTCTGGTACTATTGAACTCGGAAACTACTATTTAGTTTTTTTTTTAATATTTTTAATCTTTCTACTGATATTCTCTGTTCAGATGGATATTGTTCTCATACTTTTAATTCTTTACACATGGTTTACTTTAGTTCTTTAAACATAACTTAAAATAGCTGATTTAAAATATTTGTTTGGTAGTTCCATATTCAGATTTCCTTGAGAAAACTTTCCGTTGATCCCACTTCCCCTTTCAGTCCCCCACTGTATAGGCCATACTTTATTATTTTTTTTCTTATTTTATTTTTTGTTAAACACTGGACATTATACATAGTATAATGACGTAACTTTGGAAATCAGATTCTCTCCTCTCCACAAAGTTGGTTGTTGTTGCTGCTGTTTGTTGTTTTTGTTGCTTATTTGTTTACTCATTTTTCTTAACCAAATATGTATAGGCTGTATTCTTTATCTTTTGTGGTTCTTGAAGTCCCTGTTTGGTTAAATTAGTTGTCAGATAATGAGTAGTGGGATATCCTTAAATGTATGAAACCAATAAGACTCTCAGTTTTTGCTGAAGGCATACCTTCAACACTCACCAGAAAGTTGAAAATTCAGTCTTGGTCTTCAATTTCTGTTTGTACAGAGTGTCATGGTCAAACAGATGTGATAATTTAGGGATGTCTCAGTGCTTTTTTGAGCATGTGCATAACCTAGGGCAGGTACACAGCCTTAGGCATGCATGTGACCTTCTAGATTCTAAGAGATATGTCAGAGTTTTTCAAGGACTCTAGGGTTATTTAATTTTCTAGCTTTTCCTTTTAAGCTTTTTAGTTAGTTTATAGCTTGTACCAGCTGTTAGTCACTGCCTTAGGCAGTCATGAAATTAAACGATTGCCTATAACTTTTTTTGATACTGCCAGGTACTAGGTCTTTTCACTGGGGGAGCTCTAAGTTAGGCCAGATCGACAGCTTTGTAACTGGGGAAGTGGGGTTTTCCTAGGATCCATCGGGGAGGTCAAATAATGACAATTTCATGGGAATGAGGCTTTGTTGAAGTGCCAAACCTGTTCTGGTCTCTCCACTGGCTGTCATCCTCCTAGTTTTCACTGCTATTATAGGCTGTTAATTTTCAAGAATACTGTGAAGCTGGGAATTGGGGAATGGGAATATACACAAATTGAACTGCTTCAGAGCTCAACGCTCTTACTGAGATTCAACATTTCTTTCTAGTAAAGGTGTTTCAGAGACTGCTGTAAGCCTTTTGTTAATTTCCAACATTCTAAGAAATGTTGATTCTAAGAGTTTTTTCTCCCATTTTTCTCTGTTGCCATTATGAAGTAGAGAATTTCTGGATATCCATATTCCACCATTTTCACAGACACCCCTCCTCAGATACTGTAGGTAATATAAGAAACTTTAAAGTAAGTATAATGAGTATTTCAGAAAAACAGAAAATAAATGATCAAAGTGTAAGAAAAAATGAATTATGCCAGAAAATTAAAATATATGAACAGAATCAAATGATCATTCTAATAAGGAAAAATACAATATCTGCATTTACAAAGTCTATGGGTAGTTCAACAGAAGACTGAACACAATAGAAAACAGAATTACTAAAACAAAAGAAAAATAGGAAGATTCAAACAAATTCAGGTAGTAAGAGAGACAGAGAGAGAGAGAGGGAGAGAAAAAAAGAAAGAATAAATAATATTTAAAAAGATAAAATATAAGATATAGTTGAAATTGGTCCAGATGTTTTAGAACAGCAGTCCCCAACCTTTTTGGTATCAGGGATCAGTTTCATGGAAGACAATTTTTTCACAGATTGGGCAGTGGTAATGGTTTCAGGATAATTCAAGTGCATTACATTTATTGTGCATTTTATTTCTATTATTCTTATATTGCACTATATAATGAAATAGTTATAAAACACATCATAATGTAGAATCAGTGGGAGCCCTGAGCTTGTTTTCCTGAAACTAGATGATCCCATATGAGGGTGATGGAAGACAGTGCTAGCATCACCACTTCAATTTTACTTCAGATTACCAGGCATTAGAGTCTCATAAGGCGCACACAAGCTAGATCCCCCACATGTACAATTTACAATAGGGTTTGTGCTCCCATGAGAATCTAATGCTGCTTTTGATCTGACAGGACATGGAGCTCAGGTGGTAATATGGGTGATGGGGAGCCACTATAAATGCAGCTTCATCCACTTGCCCATCATTCAACTCCCGCTGTGTAGGCCAGTTACTAACAGGCTACAAACTGATACTGGTCCATGACCTGCAGGTTGGGAACCCATGTTTTAAAACATACTTAGGGCCAGGCTTGGTGGCTCAGCCTGTAATCCCGCAACTTGGGAGGCCGAGGTGAGTGAATTGCCTGAGCCTGCGGGTTTGATACCCACCTGGGCAACTTGGTGAGACCTCATCTCTACAATAAAAATCAAAAAAATTAGCCGGGCATGGTAGCGTGCACCTGTAGTTCCAGCTACTTGGAAGGCTGAGGCGGAAGGATTGCTGGAGCCCAGCAGGTCCAGGCTGCGGTGGCCAGGAGCGGCCACTGCACTCCAGTCTGGGCGACTGAGTGAGACTCCAACTCAAAAAAAAAATTAAAAAAATAAAACATACTTAGTTGAGGTTCTAGGATAAAAGACAATAGTAAGTGAGGTAGAAGCAATAATAATTTAAAAATTGGTAGATGATTTCCCATAACTAATTAAAGACATCAACCCAACACTTTAAAATGCTCTGCAAACCCCAGGTTGATAAGCACAAAGAAAACCAACTCTATGCTCATCATAGTCAAATTAGTAGAACTCAAAAACAAGTAGATGATCTTGAAAATACTCCCAGTTTAAAAAATGCATAACTGACAAGACTAACAATAAGACTAACATGTAGCTTTTCAACAAAAATAATTAAAGTCACAGGATAATGAAAATATCATCTTTAATGCTGAGAGAAAATAATAGCCCGCCTAGAATTTTATACCAGTAAAAATAATTTCAAAAATGGAGATGAAATACATCCAGAATGCCATACCATTGAAAATAATTTCAAAATGAAAGTGAACTAAACATTATTGACAAACAAAACTCTTGAATAAAAAAGGACGTTACATAAATAACATACAAATAAATATAAAATTTTTATTCTGACAGATACCCTAAAGAAGAGTTACAAGGTGCTATAAGAATAATTCATGAGATTGGATCCAGTCTCTTAAATCAGGAAAGGCATACCTGAGGAAGAAAGTAAATAATGAGTAGGAATTAAACAAGACTGAACACAGAATGTTAAAAAAAGGTAAAGTGTCAGTAGGATCTGGAGTCATATACTATGTTTAAAGGTAGTTTTCCCCCCCTTTATTAGATAGTACTAGATATTTAAGCACATTTCTATGAATGATGCTATGTGTTAATGATATTAGTAATATTAAATAGAACAGAATCTGTAGCAAGTTTCAAAGGCAATGGAAAGACTTCCTTTGCCGAGAGACTGAAGGATAAGAACTCAACATTAGATGCCATTCATATATTTTAAAAAGTTTTCTCTACAAAATGAAATGTTTATTTGGAGAAATGAAAATTTTAAGCCATTGCTAGTTACTTACTTCTCTATGCAAATGCAATTACTGGTGGCTTTTTAAAGACTAAAAGAGAAGAGAGAGAGAACAGAGTGTTTGTGATTTGGATGTCTATGGAATAAGAAAGGGGGATTATACAGTTCTGAAAAACAGAAAATAACTGATAGGAAAGGGACCCTGAAAATCCCCTTTATCAAGTTCCTTGTTTTGACCTACAACAAAGCTTTCTTTTTCCCCAAAAGTGGGTAGGACAGATAAGATCAGGGACTAGAATGGAGAATGCATGTACTACTAAAAATTATTAAATTAAAATTCCATGCTGCAAGTTTTTCATTTCAGAAGTGTTCAAGGACTTACTATGAAACATATTACCTTACTTTTAGCTATGAAGTAGATGCTAATTTTTAAAAGAACTTACACCTTAACCTATCAGAATTAATTCAGGTGCCTCACATATTGGCTGATAAAAAATGTGTAAGAACTTGGATTAATAAATAATATTTTTATAGGTGAGGGAGGCACGTTTTTATCTTGTTAAATTAAAGCAGGTGATATATCTATATAATAAAAAGGAGACAGGTAGATTTCACAATTTCACTAAGGAAAATACAGCAAGAAATGCCAATCAGATATCACTCTGACAAGCAAGGAATAGTCCATAAAAATGAACCAACTTCCTTCTTTATTTGAAGAAAAAAAATCACAAAAAGAATAAGACAATTAGGAGATCAAGGAGTAATATCTATGACTTAAGTGGTAAATGGATGATAATTTAGGCAATAGTAAGAAAATTATTTTGGAGAAGTGTTAATTATATTATATTCACACTTTGAAAGCTACATTGCAGAAAGGTGAGGGATCTGGATAAGATCTTCAGAAGCCTGAAAGAAAAATCACAGTTTAAAATACACATTAAAATACTTCATTAGGTATTAGTAATTCAGGACTTGTTTTCAGTTCAAAAGGATGAGTCCCCACATTATCAAGAGAAGAAAGATCACATGCACACACATAAACATAATCTATAATCTAAAGAGTTACTAAGTAATTGTACATACTTTTCTACCAACCAGTCTTCTTTATCTTTATAAAAACAGAGATTCTCTTCTCAGAGCTGAATGCTTGATTTATTCCTTTCAGTCTCATGACAAAGTATCCCAGTAAAAAGAGTAAATATCTGGCTTCCTGCTTAGATTAAATCGTCAACTACTTTCCTTTTATTGGTGTCCTTCCATTCCCTGAAACCTGGAAAGTTTCTTCTTCCTTTTAGAAACTATTAAGACATGGAAGGAAAAGATGTTGCTTAATTTTACAAGGCTGGAAGTTAAAACTCTCCAATTTTCTGCTTGTTCTTTAGTGATTTCCTAGAGCTTTAAGAATCAGGGACCTAGACTATAAATTTGAGTCTAGAACCTCTCTAACTTCTTATAAATTGTTGATAACTGTGTTATTCTGAAGTCACCTTTAGTTAAAATATTAAGCATTTAGACATAAACTTATGACTCGACAGAGTACTTCACTGAAGAATAAGATTAAGCATATTTCTCAATTTTTAAAAATTATATAACTGATATTTGACTGAATTGCTCTTTTTTCAGGGAAGAAGATAAAGATATCTGATGAATATTGATATGCAAACTTTAATTTAAAACAGCCTGTTAAGCACTAGATTAAATTTAAAATAAAGTGTTTTAGTTTGAAATAAAGTATCATCAATTACAAATTTAACCATTTTAGTCTTATTAGTAGGACAGATATCAAATCTTGCTGTGAATTTAGCTGTTCAAATTATTGTTTTACTTCAGCAATAGTCAATAGAATATAAGAGGAGACCCAAAAAACCCAAAATTGTCTTTTGGAGGGCGGACCTCTTGTAGTACACTTGAAATTTGTTCCTCTGGACAAAACAGCCAACGAACGTTTCTATCTGTAAGTTTTGAGATGGTTGCAGCATGATTTGCAGAAGAAATATTCCAATTTGTGGCAAACGGGTGACTGGTTCTTCCACTATGACAATGCATCTGCCCACACCATGCTGTGTGTTCAGCAGTTTTTGACCAAAAATGAAATGACCTTCCTCTATACACCTGATTTCACTCTGAGTGATTTTTTTGTTTGTTTGTTTCCCCGGTTGAAAAAAGTCCTCAAAGGAAAACATTTTGCCAATGTGGAAGAGGAGAAACAAAAAAAGCAGCAGAAGCAATGAAAGACATCAAATTGATGAGTTCAAAAACTATTGTGAGTAGTGGAAAAAGCATCTCAATAGGTATATTGCATCAAACAAAGAGTACTTTGAAGGTTATTGAAGTTTAAACATGTAAGAATCTACATTTTTATAAATAAATTAAGAATTTTTTTGGTTCCTCTTCATAAGTTTTAATAATAATATTAAAAATTTGGAGCAAAAAAGACCTTATAGATAATCCAATCCATTATCATCATTTTACATTGTGAGAAACGAAGACTTTCTTTCTTTCTTTCTTTTTTGAGTTAGAGTCTCACTCTGTCGCCCAGACTGGAGTGCAGTTGGCACGCTCCCGGCCACTGGAGCCTTGACCTGCTGGGTTCCAGCTATTCTGCCTCAACCTTACAAGGAGCTGGAATTACAGGCCTGTGCTACCACTCCTGGCTAATTTTTTATTTATTGTAGAGAGGAGGTCTTGCCAAGTTGCCCAGGTGGGTCTCGAACCCACGGGCTCAGGCAATCCACTCACCTCAGCCTCCCAGAGCGCGGGATTACAGGCTGAGCCACTGAGTCCGGCTGAAACAAAGACTTTCAAGGGGTCTGAACTTCATCTTCTGCTAAGCACAGTTTATATGTCAATCAAAGAGTTTCCTGTATTGATATTTATACAATTTTAAGTATCTCATTTGATGTATTTTTCCATATTTTACTACTTATTTGAGTTGACTAATTTGCAGTCAATATTCAAAGAAATTAAGAGTCAGCAATTGCTCTATCCTCTAAAAGAGATCTTGCAGAAAATGTTCATTGAGCTCAAATTATCTTTTTTTTTTTTTTTTTTGAGTTGGAGTCTCACTCTGTCGCCCAGACTGGAGTGCAGTGGGCGCCCCCGGCCACCGCAGCCTCGACCTGCTGGGCTCCGGCGATCCTTCCGCCTCAGCCTGCCAAGTAGCCAGAATTACAGGCATGCGCTACCACGTCCGGCTGATTTTTTGATTTATTGTAGAGATGAGGTCTCGCTGCCCAGGCGGGTCTCGAACCCGCGGGCTCAGGCAATCCACTCACCTCAGCCTCCCAAAGGCGCGGGATTACAGGCTGAGCCACCGAGCCCGGCTCAAATTATCTTTTTTGGCTCTCATATTTATCAGTCTCACCAGCAAATGACAACTTCCCACTTCATTTAACTTGCCTCAAAATGGGCCAAAGTAGGAAAAAATTGGGTCTGAACAATATGTGACTCCATAAACAACTAGATGCCTAGGGAAAGCCATGAATGAATAATTACTCAGGAAACCAAATTAACATATAACTTTAAAAGAGGAAAAGAAAAAGATAAAAATACAAGCTGAGCCAATACTTTTCAATCAGGGAAATAAACAACGGTCCTTTCCCACTGAACCCAATTTTGTCTCTTGCCCTATTTGCTGGCAAAGTGTTTAGAGTTTGTTTTTTTGTATGTGCGTATTGCTTTATTTCTCTTCCTTGTTAGCAGTCTTATCCATTCTCCTAACAATAGATATCTCGGGAGAACATTTTCTCTAATCCCACTCCCAACTGTTAGTTCGGTTTGTTTATCTACTTTCTTGACTCACAGCCCAAACCTTCTGTATCAGTTTTGTTCCCAACAAGGGGAGCAGGAAGAAGACCCGTATGGCATTTTCTAGAGCCATTTGTTATTGTGGCAGTGAGGAATCTGTAACACCCTGCACAGATTGTCAGTTTGTCCTACGATGGGAGAAATGGTAGTTAGATGAATAGAAAATTTGTGGTTTGCTTTCTAAAAACCTTTGTGCATTTTGATAACCCTAATGGAAATGAAAGTGAAAAGAGCTTGATAAGTGAGAGGAGATAAGTGTTGTATCTTCCTGCTTCCTATAAATGATAATCTCAAAAAGAAAAGGAGATTAAGTTTACAGTTCCATATTCCTTTTGTAATGTATCTGTCTCATGAATACCCCAATAGACAGATTCACAAGGCCCTCACAAATGTGCATATATCAACCTTCTCAAATTCCTCATTTCCAGAGAGGAAATAGAATGAGATTAATATGAAAGAACTTTCCAGTGCTACCATTAAATCAAGACAATAGGATTAATTCTATCATTTGACTTTTTAAAAAAGAACATGATAAACTGCTTTTTTTCTTTTCTTTAATTTTTTTTTAAATCAGAGCCATAACTCTTGGTTTCTGAAGGATTTCTTGATGCTAGTCATTTCTCAATAGGATTTACTTAAATAAGTTGTAGTTTGTTTTAAAGTAGAACATCTTTTTTATCCAGTGTTTTGTTTTGTCCAACAATTTTTTGTTTGTTTGTTTGTCTATTTGTTTTGAGTTGGAGTCTCACTCTGTCACCCAGACTGGAGTATAGTGGCCACTCCCGGCCACCGCAGCCTCGACCTGCTGGGCTCCGGCAATCCTTCCGCCTCAGCCTTCCAAGTAGCTGGAACTACAGGCATGCGCTACCATGGCCGGCTAATTTTTGATTTATTGTGGAGATGAGGTCTTGCCAAGTTGCCCAGGCTGATCTCGAACCCTCAGGCTCAGGCCATCCACTCACCTCAGCCTCCCAAAGCGCGAGACTACAGGCTGAGTCACCGAGCCCGGCTTGTCCAACAATTTTTTAAAAGTTATATAGCCAGTTCTTTGTATCCATGGGTTCCACATCCATGAATTCAATCAACCAGAAATTAAAAATATTTTTAAAAATTGTGCCTGTACTGAATATGTATATCTTTTTTTGTCATTATACTCTAAACAATACAGTATAGCAAATATTTATACAACATTTACATTGTATTAGGTATTACAAGTAATCTAGAGATGATTTAAAGTACACAGAAAGATGTAAACAGTTTATAGGCAAATATTGCACCATTTTATATAAAGAACTTACGCACGCATAATTTTGGTATCCCCTAGAGGTCTCCTAGAACCAATTCCCCATAGAGAAAGGATCAGCACCATTTTTCCAAATAGCATATCTTCAATTTATATCTCTGTGTCATATTTTGGTAATTCTCACAATATCTCAAACTTTTTTATTATTATTATGTTTATAATGGTGCTATATGACTCAGTGATCTTTGAGATTACTTGGTAATTGTTTTGGAGCACCTACAACTGTGCCCAGATGAGTTGATAATCTTAATTGATAAATGTTGTGTGTATTCTGACTGCTCCACCAGTTGTTCCCTATCTCTTGCTTTCTTTATTTTCTGAGAAACAAAAATATTGAGTTTGAAATATTGAAAAATATTGAATAACTTTCCAAGTGTTCAAGTGAAAGGAAGAGTCACATGTCTCTCACTTTAAATCAAAAGCTAGAAATAATAAAGCTTAGCAGAAGGCATGTTGAAAGTTGGGTTAGGCTGAAAGCTAGGATTCTTAGGTCAAACAGTTAAGTTGGGAATGCCAAAAATGTTCTTGAAGCAAATTAAAAGTGTTACCCCAGTGAACACACAAATGATAAGGAAGCAAAACAACCTATTGCTAATATGGAGAACGTCTTAGTGGTCTGGATAGAAGAACAAACCAGCAACAACATTCCCTTAAGCCAAAGCCTAATCAAGAGCAAAGACATAACTCTGTTCAATTCTGTGAAGGCTATGAGAAATGAATAAGCCCCAGAAGAGAAGTGTGAAGCTACCAAGGTTTCGTTTATGACGTTTAAAGAAAGAAGTGCAAGGTGAAACAGCAAGTACTGATGGAGAAGCTGCAGCAAATTATCTTGAAGATCTAGCTAAGATAATTGATAAAGGTGGCTGCACTAAGTAACAGGTTTTGAATGGAGATAAAATAGCCCTCTGTTGGAAAAATATGTCCACTAAGACTTTCATGACTGGAGAGGAGAAGTCAATATCTAGCTTCAAAGCGTCAAAGGACAGGCAGACTCTCTTGTTCAGGGTTAAGGCAGCTGATGACTCCGTGGTTGCAGCTGTGATTCAGACTAGCTCTAAGTAATTTGACTCTTTTAAAGCAAAGTGATTGAAAGGGAGGAGAAGAAAGCCCCATAAAGGACTTTGTCTTCTTATCAACATTTAATCTAATTCCTTAGAACAGACTCCTCTCTGGATGGCATGTGCACCAGGATTTATAGCAGTAATGATAAATTACTTGTATGTCGTGGATATGAGGTAACTGAAGTTTGGTTCAGGAAGCAGAGAATGCTGTCGTTCCATCAGAGCTGCTCTGCTACATTCATAGTATGTTACTATCACTGTAACCAATCAATGCCCCCCCCCAAAAAGTTGAAGTTAATGCTTATTATGAAACTCCTAGGGCACTTAAGAATTATGCTAAATCTTCTACTCCTGTGTGCTCTATAGATGGGACAATAAAGTCTGGGTGACAGCATATCTGTTGACATCATGGTTTACTGAATATTTTAAGCCCACTAGTAAAACCCACAACTCAGAAAAAAAGATTATTTTAAAAATATTACTTTCCATTGACAATATACCCAGTCACCCAAGAGCTCTGATGGAGATGTACCAGATTAATGTTGCTTTCATGCCTGCTAACACAACGGTCATTCTACAGCCTAGGCACCAAGGAGTAATTTTGACTTTCAAGTCTTATTATTCAAGAAATGCATTTCTTAAAGGCTATAGCTGCCATAGATAGTGATTCCTCGGATGGATCTGGCAAAGTCAATTAAAAACCTTCTGGAAATGATTCACCATTCTAGATACTATTAAGAATATTTTTAATTCATGAGAGGAGGTAATGATATCAAAATTTACAGGAGTTTGGGAGAAGTTTGACCCTGCCTTAGGAATGCCCTGGAGGATTTCATGATTTCAGTGGAGGAAGTCACTGCAGATGTCACGGAAATAGCAAGAAAACTAGAATTAGAAGTGGATCCTAAAGATGTAACTGAATTACTGCAACTGTATGATAAAACTTTAATGGATGAGCAGTTGTTTGTGAAAGGGCAAGGAGGCTGGGCTTGGTGGCTCAGCCTGTAATCCCAGCACTTTGAGAGGCCGAGGTAAGTGAATTGCCTGAGCCCCGGGGGTTCGAGACCCATCTGGACAACTTGGCGAGACCTCGTCTCTACAATAAATCAAAAATTAGCCGGGCATGATAGCACACACCTATAGTTCCGGCTACTTGGAAGGCTGAGGTGGAAGGATCGCCAGAGCCCAGCAGGGTGAGGCTGCGGTGGCCAGGAGCGTGCCACTGCACTGTAGTTTGGGTGACAGAGTGAAACTTTAACTCAAAAAAAAAAAAAAAAAGGAAGCGCAAAGAAAGAGATTTCTTGAGATAAAAATCTACTCTCGGTGAAGATTCTGTGAACATTGTTTAAATGACAACAAAATGTTTAGAATATTATATCAACTTCATTGATAAAGCAGCAGAAGGTTTTGAGAAGATTGCCTCCAATTTTGAAAGAAGTTCTGCTGTGGGTAAAATGCTATCAAACATCATGGCATGATGCAGAGGACTCTTTCACAAAAGGGAATGTCTGCTGATGAGGCAAACTTTACTGCTACCTTATTTTAAGAAATTGTCACAGACACCAACCTTCAGCAACAACCAAGTTGATCAGTCTGAAGCCATCAATATTGAGATAAGACCCTCTACCAGGAAAAAGATGACAATTTACTGAATGCTCAGATGATTAGAATTTTAGTACTATATTTTGAACTAAGGTATGTACACTGTGTTTTTAGACATAATGCCATTGTACTCTGACTAGTCTACAGTATAATCGAAACCAAACTTTTATATTCACTGAGAATCCAAAATAATTGTGGAATATTCACTTTATTTCAGTGGTCAGAAACTGAGCTGGACTACCTAGTTATCATAGTCCCTTTCATTTGTTTTTTAAATTTGAATTTTGTATATGTTTAAATACATTATGTCTTACAAAGGTTTTATACTGTGTCATATCAAATATATTCAGGAAATCTGTTATTATTCCCATTATTGGCTCAGAGATCAATGTTTCATATAAAGTTATAAGATTCCCTATTATTTTTTGCAAAGGTGCTTTTCTTTTCCAAGTGGATAGATAAGAATTTCTGGATGTTGACATAATAATCTTCCTTATCTTCCCTTGTTAGCCCAACATAAAGGATTTTTAAATTCTTTATCAAATAAAGACCTTGTAGGCTTCCAGGTGTTCACGGCACCCACATTTAAAAAGGCAGAACTTTCCCAACTAATTATTAAATAGAAAAAAAAAACCCAACATACAAAAGCCACTTTATTTCAAAATTTAAGCAAACAAACTTTCTCTAACAAGTCCTTAAACATATAAAGCAAATAGAAAACAGGAAAAAAAATAGTGCTGCTTTCAACAAGGCAGTCAGAGAGGATCTCTTTGAGGCATTGTGAAAAGGATAAGGATTAATAGTGGGATGCAGACTGGGTGCGGTGGCTCAAGTCTATAATCCCAGTACTTTGGGAAGCAGAGGTGAGAGGACTGCTTGTGTCCGTGGGTTCAAGACCAGTCTGGCAACATGGTCAGACCTCATCTCAACAATAAAAAATAAAAATAAAAATAAATTAGCTGGGAGTGGTGGCTCATGCCTGTAGTTCCAGTTACTTGGAAGGCTGAGGCAGAAGGATTGCCTGAGCCCAGCACGTCAAGGATGCATTGGCTGAGCATGCCACTGCACTTCAGCCTGAGCGACAGAGTGAGACTCCAACTCAAAAAATAAAATAAAATAAAATGTAATGCCGAGGTTAATATGCTAGTGTTCAATGTCTGACAGACCTAAACAGTAGATCTCTCTAAAAGTCTGAATCTATTATTTCCTCCAACATGCTAGAAAACTGGAGCATGGCACAGTAGTCCACGCCTGTAATCCCAGCATGTTGGGAGGCGAAGGTGAGAGTATTGTCTAAGCCCAGGGTTTCGAGACCAGCCTTGGCAGATATCTTGGCAAGACCTCATCTCTACAATAAATAAAAAAATTAGCCAGGCATGGTAGTGCACGCTTGTAGTTCCAGCTACTTGGAGGGCTGAAGTGGATGGATAGCCTGAGCCCAGCAGATCAAGGCTGTGGTGGCCATGAGCATGCCACTGCACTCTAGTCTGAGTGAGTGAGATTCTGACTCAAATAAATAAATTAATTAGTATTAGGATACATATGAATATCATAGGATCATCTTAAAGGTTGCATAAAGTAATGAATGTTGGTTGTGGCAGAGAGATGGAGACGGATGCTCTGAACTTCATTTGTGTACAAGGGGTATGAAGTTTAAGTTGCTCCTATAACTCCTTTTTCTCCAAAAATTAAGCACCATATCAGTGTAATTTTAGTTTTTTAAATAGAAAAACCCGAATGAACGGTACTGTTTTCAAATATTTTGTTAGTTGATCTGTAGGATCTGAGGGATTTTGGCTTTTATTCTATCTGTTGAAGCTGAACAAGGACCTTCTAAAACACTCTGGAAGAGTGAGAAACAAGATAAAATCCATCCAAAATTTTATAAGGGTATAAATGTCCCACAGTTCCTCAAATTCATGAGGATAAGACAGGAGACTTCCAGGAATAAAGACCCCAAATAAGGCCTGGAAACCTGATAACTCTCCCTACCCCCAATGCTTGTGTTATTATATTGCTAGGAAGCTGCAGGAACTAGAAGAGATTAAAATGTGACAATAGAAACAGAATCTCCTATAATTTGCATGCAAATTATTGATAATTCTACTCTTTTTCTTTTTTTTTTTTTTTTTTTTTTGAGTTTGAGTCTCACTCCGTAGCCCAGACTGGAGTGCAGTGGCCGCTCCCGGCCACCGCAGCCTCGACCTGCTGGGTTCTGGCGATCCTTCAGCCTCAGCCTTCCGAGTAGCCGGAATTGCAGGCATGCGCTACCACGCCCGGCTGATTTTTTGATTTATTGTAGGGATGAGGTCTTGCTGCCCAGGCGGGTCTCGAACCCGTGGGCTCAGGCAATCCACTCACCTCAGCCTCCCAAAGGCGCGGGATTACAGGCTGAGCCACTGAGCCCGGCTGATAATTCTACTCTTGATCCTGGACAAGAGATGTCCATAGAAGTGTGTAATCAATACAATAATCCAAGTTTCTTTTTATATTTCCCAGGACCCAAGTGATTGTTCATAATAGTTGTATCTACTGTTATTATTACCATTATTATTTTTTCAAAGAGTATAGTTCAGAGCCTGACTCACATAGGCCATTCAATAAATAGTTAGTAATTTTAATAATCTAATAATGAAGAGAACTTTTTGTGTTTATTTTATTTGAACATTGAAAATACATATTTATGTACATATTAATTTTATGGTAGTTAAAAGGAAATGTACTCTGAATACTACTTCTCTTGAATAATAGTATATATTTTTATATCAAGTATATTCTGTATTAATTTTTGGTAACCCAAAGTCAAATAAAACTAATAGTTCTATAAATTTCTTGAATCTGACGTGTTATACTATTTTTACAGAGCACTTCATTTGTTTTGATATTTTTAACAGAAGTGAAACTACTTAATTGACACAGTCCTGAATATAGCCCTTCTTTTATAAGTTTCAACACACAGTACCAAAAGAGTGAAATTGTTGTTGGCCTCAAATGACTGATTTCTACTTAACAAGGCAGAAAGGAATAGAACTCCTGGGCAACTTGATGTAATATGTGTCATCCACAGGTCAACAGGCTGCAACCACCCAAACTCATTTGTTTAGGCCTGATTAAGTCCAGCAGGGGGAGTATGAACATGCTTTCAAAAGGATCAAATAAGAGGGAAGCATTAGGAAAACTAGTTATAGTATGCTTTCATTTCATCCTACAATAGGAAACTGTTGCCCTGTGCTGTCAAGTTCACGATCTTGCTAACAGCTTTTTATAGGAACAGTATGTTTTCTACATTTGATCTGAAAGAGACACATCTGAGGGTTCACCAGTGTCCACTTGCATCCTGAATTGTGGCAGCATGGAACTCTTCACTATCTGACATTTGAAAACTGGCCTTGGATACAATGCTTTGAGCGAGGTAAACCTACTGTGCTCCCAATACTTCCTTGAAAAGGTTGACAAGAAAATCCAAATGAGACTCTGTTTCACTGTCTGGTTGTCATCATATAGTAGAGTACAAGTTAAGCTTGGGGGAATGTGGAATGGGGAAAGGAAAAGATGAAACATGTATTTAAAGCATAATTAAGTTATAAGGTAATTAAATTATATTTTCTTTGATAAATGAGGTAATTTTTAAACTTAACAAGAGACAACTAATATTTTAGTAAAACGTTGTTTCTACTTTAAATATTGAGGAGTTTGGCTTATGTACTTTTACCGATCGTCTCTTTTCTTCCATGGGTGTTTTTGATATTTTGGAAACAAATGAGTAGAAGTAGATGGAAGGCAGCCTATATTGCTTTCCAAAGGACTGAAATATTATAGCCTGAGCTACATGTTGGATTTGGAATTCCACAATTATTTTTGCTGTGTCAAACATTAGATCTTGCATATCTTCTAGCTTATTCTTTTTAACAGTGTGAGTAATACTTTCACCCTGTCCTACTTTCAAAATTTACTAGTTATGACTCCTGGATAATTTTTCTTATTTCTTTCAGCTATTTTTTTCTCATCTATAAAATGGAAATATTAATATCATCTACCTCAAGAGGTTGTTATCAAAATGAAATTAGAGAATGCGAATGAAATCTATAATACAGTGCCTATCACATAGTAACCACTCAGTAAAATGCTCAACCAAATAATAAGAAATAATAATATGCCCAGAAAAGTCATACGGATGAAAATTTAAAAAACAACACAGGGTTTTCTATGGCATTTGCTTTTTACTCTGTAATCTAAGGTGTATTTCTTTTTTTTTTTTTTTTTTTGAGTTGGAGTCTCACTCTGTCGCCCAGACTGGAGTGCAGTGGCCGCTCCCGGCCACCGCAGCCTCGACCTGCTGGGCTCCGGCGATCCTTCCGCCTCAGCCTTCCGAGTAGCCGGAATTACAGGCATGCGCTACCACGCCCGGCTGATTTTTTGATTTATTGTAGAGATGAGGTCTCGCTGCCCAGGCGGGTCTCGAACCCGCGGGCTCAGGCAATCCACTCACCTCAGCCTCCCAAAGGCGCAGGATTACAGGCTGAGCCACCGAGCCTGGCTCTAAGGTGTATTTCTATTTCTAAGTTTGACATTAGTGTGATCCCCACTTGTGTAAACTGATTAAACTACCACTTAATCATCTCACAGTTGAATTCCACACACTGTACCCAAATTGTGCTGTTTAGAATGAACTGATAGGCCTTGAGATGCTCACACAGTAGATCACGCCAAACACATGATTCAATTATCTATCTTTTCAGAAACTGGCACTTTTGAAAGGCCACACAAAGTGACAGAAATAATATGGAAGCAAGTCTTATTTCACATTGCACTGACAGACAGATAGAAAATATCTATCCCAATAATTAATTCCTCAGCTGCTTCTGCCACCTACTCGCCAATAGATAATTCCATTAAATATGTGCTGAGCGCATATGCTAGAGGCCTTTTTTGCAATTTACACACATTGGTTCCTGACTCCTTTTATGAAATTTTAAGTAGTGAACAGAAATAAACACTCTGATTATCTATGTGTCTAATAAATGAATGCCTCAACAAAATTTTACAGCTAAAAATGTTATTTACTTAAGTGAATTTTGTGTGTGTGTGCATAGAAAGGTCAGGTGTTTTTTTTTTTTTTTTCCTTCCATCACTGTGAAATTGCTGCTACTTTTTAGCAAGTCTTCTAAGACGGCTATTCTCCTTGCAATGTTGACAAGGACAGGAGAAGGATGTGGCCTGAGGAAATCAAATGAGCAGCATACAATCCTGGATGGAATCTCAGGCAGCCCACAGTTTGTGGTTTTTGAAAGTCTGTCAAAAAAGTTGCGTAATATAAAAGTGGAGACAGGACTTCTGAACAAAAATCAATAGGTGGATCTTTTGAACTGCCCATGTACAAAGTTCTAATGAAAATGTCTTTGAGGGGAGTTTTAATAGTGGACTTTGAGATCAGCTTTACCACTGGTCTGATAACACTACAGAGCATTTGAAGTTTTCAAAGAATCCAAGCCCTGAAAAGTTTGGCTCAGACACTGAAGATGTAAATGCCTCTGAGGGGTCTGAGAAATAGCAA
Source organism: Carlito syrichta (assembly GCF_000164805.1). NCBI lineage: Eukaryota > Metazoa > Chordata > Mammalia > Primates > Tarsiidae > Carlito > Carlito syrichta. Next base: position 111,941 of record NW_007232107.1, on the reverse strand, counting down.
CCCACCGCTGAAGAATATACGATGTATGTGTTTCCTGAACCATGTCAAATTTTAGCCACGGGATACAATTTACTTCAAGGGGGTTGATAGCTCCCTAAAAAGCAGCACTCCATGTTCAAACTAATAATTGATCAGACACCAAGTATCATGTAGTAAAGGAATAGAAATGACTAAAATTAAATCACCCAGGAGGACTGATTAGAAGATTTTTTTTTTCTAAATTGGTTTGATGCAATCTTTTAACACTGTGGGTGTTTATATTATTTTTACTGACACTATTTCCTTGAGTTTTTCCTTTTTAAAATATATATTTGCTCATTTTGATTCACACTAGAAGTTATTCACTATAAGTTATTACTAGAATAACTAGAATAACTAGAAGTTATTACTAGAAGTTATTCATGACTAAAAATCATCATGGTAGCACAATATACAAATAAAAGGTGAACACATTTTAGGTCACTTACTGCCTATTATGTTGTTTTCTCATCTCCAGATCTCAAACACAGAAATATTTATTATTTGTGGGTAAAAATGATGAAAATGTATTTGATTGAGAAATATCAATAAAGCACAATGTGCATGCACTAACATTCATAAAACCTGGCCTTGACTGTTAGAAATATTTTTGTTTTCATTTGAGTAACTTTTCAGAAATATTACTATGTCATCGGTGAAATTACCCACCTACTCACCTATCAAAGGTAAGCAAAAATATTTGTGATATAATTTGTGTTATTGCCCATGCTAAGTGTCAAATCCTCTACTCCAGACAGAACAGAGTAAAAGCTTAAAAATAAAATCATTGACTAGTAAATTAGAGGGTTGAATCATTGATTTAAATTATTCTTAAGTGTTAAGTAAATATACTATACTTATTTTACTATTAACATAATCTGTATAGGAATATTATTTGTTTTTATTCACTCAAAATCACTTTGGCTAAGCTTGGCTTCTTTTTTATCGTTATTTACCTTCAGGAAAATGCCATGAGGTAATTTTAAAAGCATAGAAAGTTGAGTTGTCCTGCACTGATATTTATTTTGTTTTGTTTTGTTTTGTTTTATTTTAACGATGTGGCATTCAATTCATGGTTAGGTGCATAAATGGTCATTGTACAAATAAAGTTTGGTACTCTTATTGATGTTATGTGCTCCCTAAACACCAACAGTTTCCCTCATCTATCAATTCCTTTCTTAAGGTATTACGATAAATGTTCAGGGTCCACTTATGAATGAGTACATGTAGTACTTAGATCTTTGTTCATGTGATAAATCACTGAGTATCATAGACTCGAATTCCATCTAAGTTGCTGCAAAGTTCATAATTTTGTTTTTCTTTATGGCTGCATAATATTCCATCATGTAAATGTACCACATTTTCTTTATCCAGTTCACTTTTGATGGGCAGCACAGTTGGTTCTATGTTTTTGCTATTGTGAATAATACTGCAATAAACATGTGGTCAGCCAATTTTCTCAGCACCATTTACTGAATCTCTTCTTCTCAGTGGCTGTTGGTGGAGGCTTTGTAGAAAAGGAACAGAATTTCTACTCTGTTCCATTGGTCTATAGGCCTGTTCTTGTACTAATACAATGCTGTTTTGATTATTGTAGCTTTATAGCAGAATTTGAAGTCTGGAAGTGTGATACTTCCTGCTTTGTTTCTTTTGCTAAGGATTCTTTTAGCTATTTGTGATCTTTCATGTTTCCATATGAATTTCTGTATCATCATTTCCAGGTCTGAGAAGAATGATGTTGGTAATTTAATGGGTATTAATCTGTAGATTGTCTTGGGTAAGATGGACATCTTCACAATGTCAATCTTCCACTCCATGGACATGGAATATTTTTCCATTTGTTTGTGTCTTCTTTGATCTCTTTGAGCAATGTTTCATAAAGGTCTTTCACTTCTCTGGTTAGGAAAATGCCAATGTATTTCTTTTTTTCTTTTGTGAATACAGTTGTGCTTTTTATTTGGGTTTTTGTTTATTGTTGGTGTATAGGAATATGACTGTCTTTTGCACATTTATTTTATGCCCTGAGAATTTGCCAAAGTCCTTCATCAATGCAAGGAGGTTTCTGACAGATTCCCTTGGATTTTCAAGGTATAGGATCATGTCATCTGCAAGGAGGGAAAACTTAACTTCTTCTTTTACTATTTGGAAACCCTTGATTTCCTTCTCTTATCTGATTACTCTAGCTAGGACTTCAAACACTATGTCAAATGGGAGGGATGGGAGTGGGCAGCCTTGTCTTGTTCTGGTTTTCAGCGGAAATTATTTCAATTTCTGTCTGTTTAGCAGTATGTTGACTGTGAGTTAATTGTAGATGGCTCTCACTATTTTGAGGTATGTTTCATCTATACCTAGGTGTTCAAGAATTTTTACCAACAAAGGATGCTTGATTTTACCTAAAGCTTTTTCTGCATCTAATGATATAATCATGTGGCTCTTGTTTTTATATCTGTTGATTTATTTAATTATGTTTATGGTCTTTCAGATATTGAAGCAGCCCTGCATACTGGGAATGAAGTCTACTTGGTCGTGGTGAATGATTTTTGAGATGTGTTGTTAGATTCGGTTAGCTAGATTCTTGCTGAGAATTTTTGCATCTATATTCATCATGGATATTTGTCTGTAATTCTTTTTCTTTGTTGGATCTTTACCCGGTTTGGATATCAATGTGGTGTTAGCTACATAAAATGAATTAGGGAGAGTTTTTTCTTTCTCAATTGCCTGGAATACTTTCAATAGGATTGGTATCAGTTCCTCCTTGTAGTTTTGTAGAATTCTGCTGGTCCAAGGCTTTTTTTTTGTAGGTAGTTTTCTTTCTTTCTTTCTTTCTTTCTTTTTTTTTGAGTTGGAGTCTCACTCTGTCGCCCAGACTGGAGTTCAGTGGCTGCTCCTAGCCACCGCAGCCTCGACCTGCTGGGCTCCGGCGGTCCTTCAGGTGGGTCTCGAACCCGCAGGCTCAGGCAATTCACTCACCTCAGCCTCCCAAGGCGCGGGATACAGGTTGAGCCACCAAGCCCGGCCCTAAGTATGTTTTAAAACATGGGTTCCCACCCTGCAGGTCATGGATCAGTATCAGTTTGTAGCCTGTTAGTAACTGGCCTACACACCTCAGCCTCCCAAAGGCTGAGCCACCGAGCCCGGCTTGTAGGTAGTTTTCTTATGATATAGTCAATTTTCTGGGTTGTTATTGGTCTATTTAGGGTCACAATTTCTTCTTATTCCAACCTGAGGAGGTTGTGTGATGTCAGACATTCCTCCATTTCATTTAGGTTCTCAAGTTTCTTTCCATGTAAGTGTACATAGCAATCTCTGATAATCTTTTGTATTTCTTCAGGGTCAATTGTGTTTTATTTACCTGAAAATTTGTTTTCCATTCTCTTACTTTGAGTCTATGTGTGTCCATTCTGGTGAGATGAGTCTCCTGGAAACAGCATATTTTTGTGTCATGTTTTTCCATTCCGTTTGCTATTCCATGTTTTTCAGTGGTGCATTTAGTCCATTCATGTTCAGGCTAATTATTGAGATGTGAGTTTATCCCTGTCATGAAGTTCTTATAGAGTTTGTTGTTGTTGGTTGTTTGTTGGTTTTCTTTGGATTTTGGGGTTAACATATGTGTATTTTCTTTCTTTCTTTCTTTTTTTTTTTTTTTTTTGAGTTGGAGTCTCACTCTGTCACCCAGACTGGAGTGCAGTGGCTGCTCTCAGCCACTGCAGCCTCGACCTGCTGGGCTCCGGCGGTCCTTCCGCCTCAGCCTTCCAAGTAACTGGAAATACAGGCATGCGCCACCATGCCCGGCTAATTTTTTATTTATTGTAGAGATGAGGTCTTGCCAAGTTGCCCAGGGAGGTCTCGAACCCTCGGGCTCAGGCAATCCACTCACCTCAGCCTCCCAAAGGTGCGGGATTATAGGTCATATTTGTATTTTCAGTCTCCTTCCTGCTCAGGCAATCCACTCACCTCAACCTCCCAAAGGTGCGGGATTACAGATCATATTTGTATTTTCAATCTGGGAAGGGTGTGGTTGTACTTTTTTCTCTTTCTTCTGTTTTTAATACTTTCTTGTAGGACTGGCCTGGAAGCAGAATAAACTCTTAAGGATTGAATGTCTGGAAAGGATTTTAACTCTTCATCACTGATGAAACTTAGCTTAGCTAGGTAGAAAATTCATGGTTGGAATTATTTATCTTTGAGAATTTTGAAGATTGGACTCCAGTCTCTGCTAGCCTGTAGTGTTTCTGTAGCTACGTCTACTGCTATTCTAATTGGTCTTCCCCAGTAAGTAGTCTAATCTTTCTCTCTTGCTGCCTTTAGGATTTTTTTTCTTTTATATCTACTTTGTACAAGTGGATTACTATGTGTCTGGGAGTTGCTCTTCTCATTTGATGCATTGCAGGGGTTCTCTGAATCTCTTGTGTTGAATGGTCGTGTCTCTGATGAGATGAGGGAGGTTTTCTTGCATAATTTCATGGAATGTTTGTTTCAGGGTGGTCTCTGTCTCTCTATCTGTGTTAGTAATACCAATTAATCAAAAGTTTGGCCTTCTGATATAATCCCACATCTCTCGGTGGTTTTGCTCTGTCTTTCTAAGCTTCTTTTCTATGTTTTTAACAGTTTGACTTAGTTCCATATTTTGATCCTCAAGCTCTGAGATTCTTTCATCTGCTTGGTTAATTCTGCTTCCCATGTGTGTCAGTTTGTTATTTATTTTGTTTACTTTATTCTTCATTGCTGTCATCTCAGTTATCAACTCCTTCCTTCTTTCTTCTTGTTTTTCCTCATTTCTATTAATTATCTCTATTACTATCTTAATATCTGTTTTTGTGGTTTGACACAAGTCATTCTGGGGGCTCTTCATTGTTTGAATTCCAAAGACTGTATTCTCAGGTGCTGTCTTCCAGGGTCTAGATGGGACCTGTGGTCCTCCTTTGGTTTTTCTTCATTTGTGATGATTTTCCTCCCTCTTCCCCCCCTTTTTAAATTTTGTTGCTCAGTAATGGGGGGATAACTTTCACTTCTGTTTGTTCAATTTCCTATATTATTGCTTATGTAGATCCTCTGTATTTGCTCAATTTTGAAGCTGAACAGGGGATGGGGGGACCGTGCTTTTGTAGTTTTGAGATTTGATTAAGGTGTGATAAGGGGAGCTGTGGTTCAGAAGCTATCTGCAGATCACAGTATCCACTGACAGATACGTGAGCCCCCTAGAATTCAATTCCCACCCTCCTTAACATGTCCATGCCATGGGGACATATGTATGCTCCCTGAAAGCAAAATGAGATAAGAAAAAGGAAATCAATGGAAAAAAGAAAAAGGGAGATGAAAGGAAGGTGAAGAGAGAAAGAAGTAGAAGAAGGAAAACACACAGGCATGCTAACTAAACAAAGAAACAAACAAAAATACAAACACAAAAAACTCTGATGATGCACTTACCCTCAAAAATACCCATATAGAAATAGAAAAAATGAAAAAAGAATAACAAAAAAAAAATGCTTGCAGAAAGAAAGGAAGAAAAAAAAAAGAAACCTCTCTGTAACCATTTATGAAATTTCAGGTTCCTTTCCCAAGTACCACCACCACTTTTGGCTGCCACCAAGGTAGAGAGCATGATCTGGTCTCCAACCCCTCCCCTCTGCTCTCAGTGCAAGCCAATCGGTTTGCTCTTAGCATGGGTCAGATGCTCCATGGACTGCTGTAGGAAGAAGGTGAATCAGATCCAGACTTACCCAACTCATTCACTGCTGCTGCCGCCAAGTCTCCCATTCAGATCAGACGAGTCCGTACCTGGTCCAGTGTAAGGGTGGAGTATCTGACTCTCCGTGCCTGCTCCTAACCTTTCCTCTCTGGGTCAACAGTCAATCCCAGAGGGGTGTGGAGATCCCCTTTGGGTCTCAGGAAGTGAATAGAGCTGGGTGGGCCAATGCAGGTCTCTGCCCAGTCTTGGTATAGAGAAAATGACAGTAGTCAGTGTCTCTTCACCAGCATCAGGGATCAGCTCCAGATTTCCTCACTACATCTACTCCACAGTTCCTACTGCTAGTGCCCAACCCATTGCTACAAGTGGTGGTATGGACCAGGTGCCAGGTGCTGAGGTGCAGCTGATCTCTGCTGCCTTCTCCTGAGCAACCCCTGAGAATGGCAAACAATTCTGCATGCCTGGGGTACTGATCTTAGGGCAATGGTGTATTGCAGCTGCCTTCGAAGGAGAACCCAGGGTGTTTGATTCCAAGTCTTCCCTAAGAGAGACTTTCACTCAACCTCTGTCACAAACCCACGCACACAGACAGTCTTTATGGACACTCACCCTTGCAGAGACTCTCACACTTCCACTGGTTTCATCATCATCTTGCCCATTCCCTTCCACATTGGGATTTAAACACAGACCTTTCAACTCCAGATCCCAAGATCTTCGTCAACTCCTTGGCAAGCTTGCCTCTGAAGAATCCATGATCAACTGCTCAGACTCCAACAAAACCAGAACAGACTATATCACCATACAGTTCTGTGTTAGAAATGAGCAGTCAAAGTGAAGCTCTAGGTGTCAGGATTAGTTACTATCTTAGACTGGATTCTGGGCAAGTGGCATCTAAAATGAGGATGCTCGTGCATCAATTTATTGAGGGGAATACTCTCAGAAAAAAAAATGTCTATGGATGTGAGAGGAGCAAAAAGCACAAAGGGAAAATCCAAGCAAGCAGGCAGTATTCACTAAAATCTAACCTCAGCCTGATCACACAGAAAGCGCTGGAGCATGAAAAATACTACAGAGTTATCCAATCTTGGCATGAGGGGAGCAGGCATTATCAACCATATGTTGACTACTGTCTATTATGGTACGGGTGCAGGGAAGGGCATAAACTCTCAAATGTTTCTGTGCAAGGTGATTCCCATAAAGCCAGAACTATTTTTCAGAGAAAAAAGTGCCTTTGTGAGCTACTTTGCATCTCTATACATAGCAGCAGGGGGATAGGTATCTTATCAAACAAAAAAGGTCTCAGAAAAGCAACAACAGCATCCATTATTGATAGAAAGAGTGAGTAGAATGTTAGTGAAAAGATGACATCATCAGTGTATTTGGTTTCCCAGTAGAAATACCACTGACCTGGAGAATGAGACTGGTTTCTCTCAATCTACCATTAATGTTATCCTTTCCAGAATGTTTCTTAACCTCTCTAAGTCTCACGTATCGCATTAGTAAAATGCTGCCTGGGCCAGATTATCTCTAAGGTGGATTTCAGTGTTTACAATTATGATTCAAAGTTCAAAATTTTCTCCCTAGAATATATTTTCTCTGCACTAACAAATATTTAGTTAATTTGCATTTCCTATGTCTGAGGTCTAATTATAAGTTTCCTAAAGTAAGAGTTAAGCTCCCTGAAGGGACAGGCATTTCCTTTTTTAATCATGGGAATAATCTGTACTACCTGCTATTCACATCTGTTTAGATTTCACAAAGTTATTGCGGACTCAACAAGTCTTATACATTAATAATATTTTTTTAAAGTCAGCCCCAGGGTATGCATTCTTTAGATTCATAATTAGGCTACCATAATTTTCCCTAATGCTCAAGTCTGAAAGCAAGAGTCATCTTTGAATCACATTTCTCCAGCTTTTATCATATCACATTTCTCTTCATGCATATCCAGTTACTCCATCTTTTGAGTCCATGTCCTTATCCTTTGATGTGTGTTATCTTCAGTTCCATTTCTCTTCCCTCTCATCCATTTTACACACTACTGCAAGGTATCTTTCTATAGCTGTACATTTTTATAGACTATAGTAATGCCTCTCATCAAAAATGGGAAACAAAAAAAACCTTTCAAGTTCTCTCACTTTGGCAGTCAATGACCTTAATAAATTTTCAAATTTATTTTTTGAAATGCTTCTATAGGAGGAGGTATAATACAGGGTTAAAAGCAGACTGTGCTTATAAACTGACTGCAGATGGATAGGGTGGAATTAGTGCTTTACTGGTGATTGCTGTATGACCCTGGAGAAGTTACTTCACTTTTCTGCCTTTCATTTTTTTCAACTATAAAATGGAGATAATCAAAGTGCCTGCCACACTGGGATGTTCTGAGGACAAAAAGAGTTAACACACATAAAGTGTTTAGATCCGCTACTGACACATAATAAAGGATCAGTAAAAGTTATTATTATTAACTATTAATGATTGTCTCTGTTTCAGTCAAATACATCTATTCAGTATCCTGAAATATTTCTTAAGCTTTTTAAACCTTCATTTTCTTGTGAATACTTTCAACAGCTTTCAAAGTGTTTAACTTGAGCAATGTGCACAGCTCATTTAGTGGTATGCAGAACAGAAAAGGAACCCTCCCTTTATGTACGTTACAGTGTAGAGGGAAAGCAGCTATTAATAAAGAATACCAATCAATGTCCACATACCCATAGTATGTTCTTTCTTTCTCTCATTTGGGATGCCTTCCTTCTCACTGAATAACTATTGTTTTCTAACCTGTTTTTCAAGGTATAACTCAAACTCAAAAGATTTACTGATGCCTTCCTTGGAATGCAAGTGTTGAGCCAAAATGAGTTTTTTATTGAGTAATGCTATAGCAATTATGGTCTTTTCTCTTGTAGAGCTACACATTACTTAGGTTTTTTAAAATTTAAGCCATGACATTCTTGGGGACAAAGACCAAGATTTCTCTTGTGTTTTTCTTCAAATGTCTATCAGTGTCTTGAAAGAAAATGTGGCAAGCATTTTAATTCATTAGTGCACCATCTTTTAATCTGTATCTTCAACAAAGATCTTAACCTAATGGTCTATTGCCATAAATGGTTTCTAGATTATTTTTGTATAGACAATTAATATTTTTATTCATCGAAGAATGAGAGTGACCCAAATATATTACTGGAGGCATGGCTGATCATTGGTAAAAGAGGACTTCAATAAGAACCAGAGGATACTGAAGACTAAAATGCCAATTTTCCCAAGGTAAAGAAATAGAAAGCAAGAAGCATCTGGTGCTGAAGGTATAGCCTTTGATATGCCTGAAACATCCCCAAATTGGTAGGGAGAAAATGAAGCTATCCCTGTTTGTGGATAACATGATTGTTTAACTAGAAAACCCTAATGACTCCTCCAAGAAATTTCTACACCTGATGAATTACTTCAATAAAGTCTCAGGATACAAAAAAGCAAAACAAAACAAACAAAACCTAGAATACATCTAACTGAGGAGGTGAAAGATTTCTGCAAGGATAACTATAAAACACTGATGAAAAGATCGTAGTTGACACAGACAAATAGAAGAATATTCCATGTTTATAGATTAGAAGCAATATTGTTAAAATGACCATACTTCCCAAAGCCATATACAGATTCAATGCAATTCCAATCAAAATACCAACTTCATTCTTCACAGAACTAGAATAAACCATATTAAAGTGTATATGGAAACAAAAAAAGAGCCTGAACAGTCAAAGAAATTCTAAGCAAAAAGAACAATCAAGGAGACATCATACTGCCTGACTTCAAATTAGGCTACAAGGCTATCATAACTAAACCAGTATGATACTAGTATAAGAATAGACACACAAACCAATGGAACAGAATAGAGAACCCAGAAATAAAGCCATCTTCCTACAACTAACTGATCTACAACAAAGCCAAAAAATAAAAAATAAACAATGAAGAAAGGGTCCCCTATTCAATAAATGGAGCTGGGAATATTTGCTAGCAATATGCAGAGGAATAAAACTGAACCTCTATCTCTCACCATGCACACCCACAAAAAATAACTCAAGATGGATTAAAGATTTAAATGTGAGACCCGAAACTATAGAAGTCTTAGAAGAAAACCCAGGAAACACTCTTCTGGACATTGGTCTAGGCAAAGAACGTATAACAAAGAGCCAAAAAACAATTGCAACAAAAATAAAAACAGACAAATGGAACTTGATTAAACTAGAAGCTTCTGCACAACAAAATAAATAATCGACAGAGTGAAAAGAAAATCTACTGAATGGTAGAAAATATTTGCAAATTATGCCTATGATATTAGACAAAGGGCTAATATCTAGAATCTAAAAGGAACTCAAACAACTTAACATGTAAAAACAGCAACAATGACAAAACACAAAATAACCCCATCAAAAAGTGGGTAAAGGTCATAAATAGACATGTCTCAAAAGAAGACACATAAGTGGGCAAGAAACATGAAAAAATGCGCAACATCACGAATCATCGGAAAAATGCAAATTAAAACTACAATGAGATATCACTTCACACCAGTCAGAATGGCTATTATTAGAAATTCAAGGAACAACAGATGTTGATACGGTTGCAGAAAAAAGGGAACACTCTTCCCTGTTAATGGGATTGTAAGTTACTTCAACAGCTATGGAAAACAGTATAAACATTTCTAAGAGAACTAAAAATTGAATTACCATTTGGCCCAGCGCCCACTCATAGGGATCTACCCAAAGGAAAAGAATCAATATATTTTTAAAATACCTGCACTTGTATGTACATTGCAGCACTATTCACGATAGCAAAATTATGGACCCACCAACAATTGACTGGATAAAGGAAATGTGGTAAATATGGAATATTATGAAGCCATTAAAAGAATGCAATATCATGTCCTTTGCAGCAACATAGATAGAGTTGGAGATCATTTTCAACCAAACACTGCATGTTCTCATGCATATGCAGTAGCTAAATGGTCACAAAGATGGAAATAATAGACAGTGGGGACGCCAATAAGGAGGAAGGTGAGGAGGGATGTTAGTGTTCAGAAATTACCTATAATTTTCACTATCTGGGGAATAGGTCACTTGGGACCGAATCTCCACCACTACTCAATATGTCCATGTAACAAAAATGCATATGTATGGGCTCCCTGTATCTAAATAAAATTGGGAGAAAAAAAGAAAGAAAAAAAAAAACAGAGAATACTGAAGACTCAAATAGAAAAAAGCCAAAATAAGCAAACAAACCAGTAAAAATATAAATACGAGGAAAAGGGTCCCAAAAAACTAAAATTATATTTTGGAGGTCAGTCCTGTTTTAGTATATGCTTCTTCCACTAGGTAATTGTTCTAGGAACCCATCAGCATCAGCACACTAGCTAGCGTTGTTGTGAGAAGCAGAGCAGTTTCAGTGAAATTTTTTGGAGATTCTTTCAAGCATTTGACCATTTCATATTGGGTGATTTATGAGCATACCTGCCCACATTACACTGAGTTTCAGCAGTTTTTGACCAAAACTGGCATGACCCCCATTCCTCACCCTCCCTATTCACCGGATCACACCCTGAGTGACTTTTTTTTTCATTTCCCTGGATTAAAAAAGCTCTCAAAAAGAACTATTTTGCCCATGTGGAAGAGGTGAAACTGAAAACAGCAGAAGAACTAAAAGGCATCAAAGTCGACAGGTTCAAAAACTGTTTTGAGCAGTGGAAAAAGTGGCAGTAGGTATATTGCATCAAATGGAGAGTACTTTGAAGGTGACTGAAATTTAAACATGCAAGAATAAATACACAATTTTTAATAAATAAATTCCAGAGATTTTTGGGTCCCCCCCTCCAGAGTTGTGGATAAAAAGATAGAATAAGAGGATGTAGAAAGCCAATCTGATGGTAGTATAGTGGAAGGAGTGATTGCTTTTTCATATGGAATGGGTAAGGAAGGCCTCTCTATAAAAAGTAGTTAAAAATCCTGGATCTAAGCCAGGCGTGTTGGCTCAGTCTATAATCTCAGCACTTTGGAAGGCCAAGGCGACAGGATTGCCTGAGCCTGGGGTTCAAGACCAACCTGGGCAACTTGGTGAGACCTTGTCTCTACAATAAATCACGTACATACAAAAACAAAAAACCCAAACCAAAAAACCTAGCCTGGCATGGTGGCATGTATCTGTAGTTCCAGCTACTTGGAAGACTGAGGCGGAAGGATCGCCTAAGCCCAGCAGGTCGAGGCTGTGGCAGCCATGAGTGTGCCACTGCACTCCAGCCCGGGCAACAAGAGTGAGATTCCAACTCAAAAAAAAAAAAAGAAAAGAAAAGAAAAAAAGAAAAAAATCCCAGATCTAAACTAATGTTTCTTGAATTTTAATCTCATGTCCTTCATTAACTAGCTTTATGACTTTTGAAAAATTTTGTAATCTTTTTATATATTAGTTCCTTACTTGTAAAATGTGAGTGTAAAATAGCAAGTACAAAAGTCTGCTGTAAGAATTAAATTAGATGATATATTCTCAACAATTGGAAAAGGGGCCTGGCAAATATTAAGCATCCGATCAATATTCATTGTTATTGTCATGGTTAATAGGGAACTTTCATGTGAGTACAGCTTTATAGGCTAAGTTATAATACATAGCACCATCCTACATGGAAAAGAACTGGGAAAACTAGTTGATAAAGAAAATAAATACAACTCTCCTCATTAGGAACACTTTATTTATTAAGGATCATATGTGAATTTACATTTCTCCATAAATACTTTTTAACAGTTATTTAAAAAAAGATTTTCCCATATTCCATATTGCAGGTACTGGGAAAATATCAGTGGTTCACAAGTTCAGCCTTTAAATTAATAAGTGTTCTCAGTGACCTCTTGTGAGTTACCTACCTTCCACACCTCTAATGTATATTGAGAACAGCCAAAAGCTGTGATTTTGACTCTGTTGGTTTGAGAATACTATTTTGTGTTCATATCTTCCATAAAAAAAGAAAAGTCTAATTGAATGTTTCATTTTTCTATAATGTATTTGAGTCAATTCAATATCAAGTGGTAAAGAAAGAAGTCAAGAAATTAATCATCACCTGCCGTTTGGTTAAATGTATAAAACCCACTTTCTCTCTTGATGAATATTCACTTAGGTTTACTTGAATCAGTACTTAAATACCACAACAGCACAGAAGTCTTTGGAGAGATTTTTTTTCTATCCCCCCATTAAAATGCTTTCTGTTTTAACTCCTGTCAACATAAAAAGGATGTCATGCTTTCCTACCACAGTAACAAATGTTTAAAGAAGAAATCTAAGTGATTTAAGAACATTTGGAAATACAACAAGATTTTTGTCATTGTTCTCCTTCCATTAATCTGTTTTGAAACACAAAGTGAAAATTCACAAGGGAATGCTTAATATAAAGCAATGAAAAATATATGAAATTAATTTTTCATTATGTTTTTCAAACTAACATAATATAAAAAGAAGTTTTTCTGCTACATTAAAAACAAATCAAAACACCACCAGAAAATTAAAAGAAAACATGACAACACTAGAATTATAAAAGAAAAAGAAATGCAACTTAAAGTCAAATAAAATGTCTATTACTTTTTTGACTGAAGTAAACAGACGTATTCTAGAAGGGTTAAATCTATTTTTTAGTATAAAAGAATTAGCAAACTATACACATAGGACATTTGAGTGTTGATGAGATTAATAGAGAAAAATAAGTATAGTTATTCCACTCAGTCAGGAAGTATTGTGTAGCACTCAGCTTTTATATCAGTTACACTAGCAAAGCATGATGGTATAGACATACCATATTTTGTCTCTAAATATGTAGAAATCATTTTCATTACTATTATTAAATTATAATCTAGATAATATGCATTGAAGCTAACAATATACTCAATAATATTTTATTGATTGAGAAATTGTCCTTCTATATCTAACAAGTTTTTAAAAAACACCTTGCCAAAATTTCTCCACACAGTCAAAAGCTCTCAAATCTGCTTCCATGGAAAATCCTGATCCGGCCAGTAATCCATCAAAGATCAAAGCAAGGGAATCCTACAAAGAAGCTGATCTGTAAAAGCTTGGACAGAGTGGAAGTATCCGTGACCTTTGAGGCTGAACAGAGCTTCTGAACCGATAGCCTTAGACTTTGAAGTTGCACGGCTTGTTGAAGTAAAAAAAATCTGCTTATTGTAGGAGGGGAGAGACACAGCAGAAAATAGAAGAAAGAACAAATACAGCTTCATGACTTTGAATTGGTGAGCTTCACTGTTGAGGGAGCAATTATCTCAACTTGGGGTAGAGAATCAACTGAGTCATTTTCCATGTAAATATCTTCCTTTCAGCACTAGAGAGGTTAGCACCCTCTCTTCCTATATCTTATCCTACCACCATGCAATAAAACATGAGGGACTCGTCAAGCATTATGTTAGGGACTCAGAGGCTGGCCTATAAAATTAACAGTTTAAGTATGTTTCAAACATAAGGCGTGGGGGCTTATACCTGTAGTCTCAGCACCTTGGAAGACCAAGGTGGAAAGATTGCTTGAGCCCAGGAATTTGAGATCAGTCTGGGCAATATAGTAAGACCTCATCTTTGCAAAAAAAAAAAAAAAAAAATCAGTCAGGGATGGTAGCATGAACAGAGAATTGCTTAAGCCCACGAGTTAGCAGCAACAATGAACTGTGATTGTGCCACTGCACTTCAGTGTGGGCCACAAAGTGAGACCCCCTCCAAGAAAGAAAGAGAGAGAGAGAGAGAAACTGCTATTTAGTGGATCCAAATTTGTTGATTATTGCCAATTGCATTTAGTTTAACCTAAAAAGGAAGCTCCGAATAAAGGATAGGGAACCAGAAACTATATTTTTGTGGGGATATATTATAGGACATGCCACTAAATTGGTATGGAGTGGGAACCAGTGGAGTGGTACACTATAACTTTCTAGATATTTGTTACACGTTACTTCATTCCACTGGCAGCAGTATATCCTATTAAAAAGAATGAACAAACCAACAAGTAATGATATGGAAAGATATCGAAGATGTATTAAAGTAAAGCAAATAAGCACACTGCATAACATGGTCTCATTTTATATCTATTTATTAGTCAATCTATAGAACAAAAAACTAGCAAAATATATATGGGATTTGTTAACAGTAATTAATAATGATTATCTCTGAGAGAGAAATTATGGAGGTTTTTAAATTTCTGAGGTATATTTCTAAAATATCTGAATTCACTTTGTAATATGAATGTGTTACTTTGGAAATTAAAAATAAAGCTTTTTAAACTTAAAAACATCGCTTACGATAAATTATTGCCTTGCCAACAACTCTATCTTTTGGAATATGGGGAAAATGACAAACTGACTTCTATTCTGAGCAATATAGAACTACCTGGAGAAACAAATGTAAGGGAAAGTTCTTTTTCCATCTCTCATCCCTTTTCTTCCTCATTTTCAATCGATCTTAATTTATTACTTATAGGATCTTTAATTTACTATGTTTCTCATGTGACTAAATTTTACAGGTCTTACAAATGAAACAAAATGAAGCCCATAGTAACGATATGATCTGCCCCTGAACATTGAGGTAACAGAGAACCAACTAAGAAGTTAAATTCAAGTCTTGAAATGCTATACTAATAATGCTTTCTTCTAGTCTAAATTACAGTATAAACTTGTTATTTTAAGATTATAACATTTGAGTAGAAAATTTGGGGCATAGCTAAATCTGGTTTTACAAAATCAGAGAAAAAAAACTATAGGGATAATCCATTATTTCAGATGTGGAAGCTACTGCAAGAGTTTTCAGAGATTCATAAAAATAACAACTGACGGTACAATTAGGAGAGTCCAAGTAAGAAGAAATCAGAAAAAAAAAAACATTGAAAAAGAATTCCACACAAAAAAACCAAGAACTTTCAGGGATGAAGATAAATGGCTGATTGGATTGCAAAAATGGTAAGAGGAAGACAAAAGCTTAAAATGAATTAAGCTGGTGAATAATGCTAAAAGTAACAACGCAATTTTGTAATATTCAGTATAGGAACAACCACCCAGCAAAGAACTGATGCTTGATGAAGTGCAAATTATATAATAAAGTCAATACTATTTTTGTTCAATATTATGCGTCAAGAAACTGCACTTCAGATGAGAAAATGTAGAGCAACAATTGAAGACCAATTAAGTGAATAAATTATTTTTTAAAAATCCTATCCAAATGAATTCAAGTCTTTAGATACAGATGAGTTGCATTCCAGGGTCTTGAAAAAACTTATAAATATAATTGTTGGCAGATAGTCAATTTTTAAAAGAACTTTATATAAAATGATATTTTCTAAAACTTGAAGAAGGTGGGATTAAATAAACTGTGGACCTGAGACCTTGTAATTGACTCTGCAAAAATGTCAAAAAGCACGATGTATGAGTGTTCAGAAAAGCAAGAAATAGTACCCAATACCAGAATGCTTGCACCAAGACTAGCTTATATTTTCACAATGAAACTAGACTGATAACATTATGTACACAGAGTACTTAAAGTTTAGAAGTCATTTAGCACCTATTTCATAATATTCTTACAGGACATGATGGAGAAGCAAGCTTTGTTGATGACATAATTAGTTTATTTAAAACTAAGAATACTAAATCTGTATCATGAGGTTCATAATGAAAGTATATGTGACAATCTGGGCAAAATTCTCTAGAAGTGTGATGTACAGCTACACTTTGAAATTTGTATAAACTTATTTCTATACCATTTAACATTTTCTGGAAGAATTGCATGAAGACATTAATCCAATGGTGATTAGATTCATATGTCACCCTAATTTAGAAGATATGACCCATAAAGATCTAAAATGGTGACAATGGTAGAAGTTTAATGATACTTAACATAGGCAAATGTAACTCCTATACTGTGATCTATTTACTAAGCAACTGCATAAATGGAAAGCAGATGAAGTTTGGGTAAATTTAAGTACACACACACACACACATATGCACAAATATACACATACATATATGTGTAGGAAATATATATTCTTTTGTTTGTTTGTTTTAGTTGGAGTCTCACTCTGTCGCCCATACTGGAGTGCTGTGGCCTCTCCCGCCCACCGCAGCCTCGACCTGCTGGGCTCCACGATCCTTCCACCTCAGCCTTCCAAGTAGCCGGAACTACAGGCGTGTGCTACCACGCCCGGCTAATTTTTGATTTATTGTAGAGATGAGGTCTCACCAAGTTGCCCGGGTGGGTCTCGAACCCTCAGGCTCAGGCAATCCACTCACTTCGGCCTCCCAAAGGACTGGGATTACAGGCTGAGCTACGGAGCCCAGTCGGAAATATATATTCTTTTTGCATGCCCCAAATGTATTTATTCTTCATGTAATAGCACCATGGTTTTCCTTCGGGGAATCAGTTTGCTCAACTCAGACCAGTATCTGACTCTGAATGTTCAATATCATTTTCTGATTCCTGGATGTGGGCATGTGATCAGCGATGGACAATGAGTAATCTGAACTCCTGTAGTTACAGAGATCGGTTCGATGGAGGAATCTAACACAAGATGAGTAAGTCAATCTCCAAGACTTCTACTAGAACTACTGGGAAGGAGACTCTGCTTATTTTCTAGGGTTGCTCAGCTGTAGAAAAATATACCTGGAATTTTTGGCATATATCTTAGCATATTATGGGAAGACCCTGCCTGAGAACCAAGCCAAGAAAAATGAAAGCAAAAGAGGAGTTTGGAAAAATATGGATTACTAATGGCTCTGCTTGAAAATAGAATCTAGACCTGCCTAAAGGAAGGGTCATTTTTTGGAGTATTATTTACAATTCTGAGTTGGGGATTCCAAATGCAAGCAAAAGCAAACGGAGAAAAGTACATAGTGAATTCAGTCATCTTGTGATTGGTTTACCCAGATAAATGCTAATGTTTGTGTTCAACACTAACAATGATTTTATTATTGAAATGTATCATTATGCAATGACCATTTAAATCCAGCTTCTATACTTCCGAATGAGAATTGTATTTGCTCCTCTATACAATTCTGATGGGGCTCTTAGTACATTTTTTTTTTTTTTTTTTTTTTGAGTTGGAGACTCACTCGGTCGCCCAGACTGGAGTGCAGGGGCCGCTCCCGGCCACCGCAGCCTCCACCTGCTGGGCTCCGGCGATCCTTCCTCCTCAGCCTTCCGAATAGCCGGAATTACAGGCACGCGCTACCACGCCCGGCTGATTTTTTGATTTATTGTAGAGATGAGGTCTCGCTGCCCAGGCGGGTCTCGAACCCTCAGGCTCAGGCAATCCACTCACCTCAGCCTCCCAAAGGCGCGGGATTACAGGCTGAGCCACCGAGCCCGGCTATACATTATTTTTTAAATTCATTTTAATATTCAATAAACTTCAACATTGTGGCCATTGTGTTAATTCAAATAACATGCAAATGGGAAATTACTGTAACTGATGAAATTATTGCAAATGCTTCTAAAATAAATTCCATCTAAAGAAATTTTAAAAGAAAATCTCAGTCAGATTCTTAAATACACATTTCAAGCTTCTCTACTTATAAAAAATAAGATGAAATAGCAATAAAGAAGTTTAAAACTGGACAAAGTAATATGCTATTATGATTGATAGATAAATCAAATGTTTTCAAATACAGAAAGGAAAAAAGGGAAACAAAAAAGAAAAAAAAATCCCCCAACTAAAATGGAAATGAATCATGTATGGAAATTAGCTAAAGAAAACAATAAAAGTATCAAACATACTAACATCTTAAACTACATAAAAATTAAAATAATTCAAATTAATAGAATGATGAAAGTATTCAAACCATTTGGTAAAAGTTTTAAGTTTTGTTCTTTGTTCCAAACAGTTTGATGGAAGTATCAATTAGTGGAATATTTCTTGAACTTAATTTGACAACATTATTAAAAGTCCAAAATATGATCATATTTTTAAACTCGGTTATTACACTGCTTAGATTTAACCCTGAAGAAAAAATTAGTTATATCAAAAAATGTTTGTGAAAAAATTTTTGTATACTATTAAAAATGTAAAGAAAACCAAATATTCAGAAAGAGTTAATTAATTTTAAATGAATTTTATTTGTTTGTTTGTTTAGGCATGGAAGCTCATGCCTATAATCCCAGTGCTTTGGGAGGCTAAAGTGGGAGGATTTCCTGAACCCGGAATTTTGAGACCAGCCTGGTCAACCATAGCGAGACCCAGTTTCTACAAAAAAATACAAAAGTCAGTTGTGTGTGGAGATGCATACCTGTTGTCCTAGCTACTTTGGAGACTGAGATGGAAGAATCACCTGAGCCCAGGAGGTTGAGGCTTCAGTGAGTCATTATCTTACCACTGTACTCCAGCTAGGGCGACAGAATGAGACTCTGATTAAAAAAAAAAAATTAAAGAGATAAATAAATTAATTAATTTTAATTATACAATTCAACACTATGTAACGCTTAAAAGTACTGTCATCAAAAAAAAAACATTATATTGCTCAACTTAAAAAATAAAATTTATCTATGCTTTTGATTTCAATTTTGACATTAAAATATGCATTTTATGTGGTTGCCAAAAAATACACATAAACTTTTTTGTTTGATTGTGTGTAATTTATTTTGTAAATGTTATTAAAATAAATTAACACACATAAGAGCTTGCCCAAATCTTATGTGTGGCGCTTGATAAACTCCAGGCGCCAACTTGTGCCCTCTTTTAGTCACTGCCAAATCAAAAAAAAGGTAGTTACTATCCTGACTTCTAACACTCTGAAAACTTTTGCCTGGTTTTGAATTTTATACAAATGGAGTAGTGCCATATGTACTGTTTATGACTCGCTACTTTGGCACTGTGTCATGTTCATACAATGTGCCTGTGTTTTTGTGTGAGATTGTTATTCATAATTTCCATTGCTTTATCATATTTCATGATATGAATACACTACAATATGTATCCATTCTACTGTTGATGAACATTTGGGTAGTTGCAGCATTGGCTATTACAAATATTGCTGTGATGTTAGTGTCTTCCAATACATGTTTATGCATTTCTGTTGGTTATAAGCTTAGGGGGGAGTTATAGAGACATAGGGCACAGCTACAATCAGCCTTAGTAAATACTATAAAGAGTTTTGAAAGTGTTATTCACCAATTTATACAACCATCAATAGGAATCTTGTTTCTCCACATCCTTGTCAAAACTTGGCATTCTTTGGCATTTATTTCAGCCAATCTGGTGGGCAAGTGATAGCATATTTTGATGATTAGTGCAATGGGACCATACTAAGATTTCAATTTTCTTCTTTTTACTGTTTTGTATTTTAAAAAATCTGTATTATGAACAAATATAAATCCAGTAATTATAAATAGAAATTTCTAAACAAATGTGCATGTATTGCTGTATTACCATATAATTTTCTTGAAGTCAGTTGTGGCTGGCACATTTTATCTCAGAAATAAAATGGCAACTTGTAAAATAAAGATAATATTTATTATGGTCTATAAATCTTAGAACAGAATATTTGTAATGTGGAAATGCCAGCTAACAATATAATCTGTGTAAATTTCTTACTCTTGATGCAAAGGCTTAGGATAGAAATCATTCATTTTTTTATGGAGAAAAAAAGAAGTAGACTAAGCTTTTTCTTTTCCTAATTCAATTCAAACCATGACTCTTTCTAAAACATTAATAAAATGTGTATTCCAATGCATTCTTTGTGCAGTGTTTATGACTATTTCAATAAAAAAGGGTTTTGAAATGAGTGTGTTCTGAATTATTACAAATATCTATACAAATGACTTATATGTTCACAGATGATACCAAATATTTAAAACTTGCTTATCATATAATATAACCACTGAATTTATGCAAAATATTTGCCTGGAATATATTTTTATATAAATTTATTATATCCATGATTCCTAGGTAATGTCCAGCTACAACAGTTCTAAACGGCCTAAGTTCCAACTCTCTACAACAACAAGGATCTCTGCCTGAGTACATCATTCATGGAATTATGGGTTAGAGCTGGCTCTTCCACTTTCTTAAATCATGAACATATTGGATTAGAAAGCTTCCATTGTTTAATGGTCTCCTTCAGGGTACAGAATGCTGGTTGCAGCGAAATATCAAGTTTTTGTAGATTAGGGGGTGAGCAGGAAGAAAGCTCAGTAATAAGTATTTGTTTTCTTCATTGATATTTAATTATAAAACTTGTTACCAGAAAGGAAGAAATAATTTTAGTGTACAAAAGTTGTTTCAGAGAAATACAGTAAAAGCAGCTCTATTCGCTGCAAAGGACACACCAAAATGTCAGCAAGTATAAGTGAGTATTCACAAAGCTTAAATTAGTAGGTCTGTCACCTCTGAAGAATTACCTTTATCTGTCTTATCCCTAAAAGAAGATACTCCAGAAGAGATATTTCCTCTTAGCCTTTAGAATGAAACTTTGGAGACATTGGAAGATATTTTTTTGGGGGGTGGGAAGTGGTGGGGAGGAATTATTACTTAAAGAAGAAAAGTATCACTGTATGCAGAAGGATGTCACATTATGAAGCAAATGAGATTTCAAAACATTTCTTATATAAATCACAAGAACCTTTTCGAAACTAAATCTGATTTAAGAAGTTAAACTTGTTGTCATAAGGCGTTTTGAATGACATTATTAAATGTCGTAAACTGAAGATTAACTTTCCTTAGTAAAAATTTGCTTGTATTTGAATAGCAAAGATTCTAAATAATCCCTCAAAAGACTGAGTAGAAGTTGGCAGCTTGTATAAGCCTTTTTACCCTTCCTTAATGTGAAAGTAAACTGCAAAAGCCGTTATGTCTAAGAAAGGGTAATCAAGAAAAATATCATTAAAGTGTATTTGAGATTAACTGTTACATGAAAGAGGCTGCTTGATACCTTACACAAGTAACTGGATTTTGTTTTCCAATGTATGCCAGTTGACTCAACGGTCAGAGCAGACAGAATTGTATTTTTGTAAGGCTCTTCAACAGGCAGCCAAATAAATAGCTTTTCCCCCGCCGCATGGTTTGCTGTTTGCTTAAGCAAAAATCCAATTTCTGGAAAGGACTCCACAAGGGCTAAATTCCCTGCCATTTACAAGTGTCCCATTAGAGTAGCTTTCTATATGGAAATAACATTCCAAGACAAGGAGAGAAACGTTAGGTCTGAGGTCCGCTGTTCCTGATGTGTTTTATTATTTCTTTTTCATTTGAAGAGTAGAGCTGTTCTCCCAGGAGAAAGAAGGAGAGAGAGAGAGTCATGTTTGAATACAAATGCCTCAAGAAACTGGAGCTTCTTTTAAAAGTGAAATCTCTCCTTTTTTTGGTATGCATCAAGGACAAGGGTAGAACTGACAGCTTCACACTCAGGCTGCCTCTCATTAAAAGGTTTTTTTAATTAAGAATTCAAAGGAAAAAACTCCAAGTGGAGTAGCATATATTAGAGATAGTAAAGCTTGGGTTTGATTACTGTTTCCTTTAGTACATTTGGAGGGTGCTTTTATTTGAAAACAGTCAAGATTAGAATGAGACAATCTATAATGGTTAGCTTATAGAATGTAATATGAATGCTCAATAGTTTTTCAATAGTTTCTTTTTCAGGAGGTGAGAAACATAAATTTTAACAAAGGTTCACAAATTTTCAGGACTATTTTAGCTAGTAAGACTAGTATTGACGATGTGATTGGTCTTAGTAAATGCTGATTTTAAAAAATCAATTATCAAGGTTTAAAATCTCTGTAATGAGTTCAAATGTCTAATCTAAGAGATGCTCATTTTTGATTTATAGTTCTTGAGAATGAATAGTCATGCATCTTTAAAATAACTAATTTTATTTACTTTTTCAATTTAAAGAAATGAACACAGATTTAGCAATATAATACAATTATTCAAATAGGGGTCACCTAAAAGGAAAAACAAACTCATGGGAGGAAGCCTACAAAATGTAATTGCATTACAATGTTAACTTGTTTGAATTAAATGAATGCTTGTTGATTTAGTTGTTATACATGCTGTAGAAACTGAAAGATAAATTGGTCTTTCATAAAAGCTTCACTAAAAGAAAAGTTTAAAGTATCACCATAAGGACGAGGTGATTCTGTTTATCAAACTTCCTTTTCATATAGCTCAAGAGCAGCGAAGCTTGTTTATTCATGACATTAGGGTTCGACTTTAATATTACTATTGTGTCTTTTTCTTTTTTTAAAGTAAAGGCCCAATACTATATAGATTTGGGGAAATCTAATTAAAAGAAGAACTCGAAAAGCTTTTGTTTGTTTGTATGTTTCCCTCTCAAGTACCCTATTAGTTGTCCAAAATAGGTTTACTATCATATAATACAAAGGAATTTTTCATGGTTCGAAAAATAACTCCATGTAGGGGGTTTGCATTGTCTTGATAGTGGAACTTAGTTTTTTTATACAGCCAGATGTTTGCTCAAATTTCCTCCACTTGCTGAATTATACTCACTACAATATACACATCATACAGGATGTCACTCCATGCTCTTAAATGACGAACAGAGCTGAGGAATTGTGTCAGCCAGAGACCATCTTGGTACTATCTTAGCATTTTCAGGTGATAAATGTGTTTATTTTTAAAAAGGACAAAACACTTCATTCAAATTAGATTAAAATGCTACTCAAAATTATTTGCAGGTGTCAGGAAAGGGAAAAAAAATAAAGTACTCTATGCAATCATATTCTTTCCTGTCAGTAGGACTTAGAATTTCATTTTTGAGAAGTATCTCTTATCGTTGGACAACTACTGTGCCAGAAGGCTGTTGCTTATTTGATGGCATTTTAAGATGAAACCATTAAGGTACATTTGGTCCTGGCCACTTCATATTAAAAGAAAAAATAAAGAACATGGTATTATCTTTTTATTTCTTGATTCAAAATTTAAATTGAATAGTTGGGGAAGACAATATAATCTGCAATATGGGGCCTCTGATTAAATCATTCAAAGACTATGCTGCCTTTGTTATCACTGAGGGATGGCTTCACATTTGACCCACAACTCCCTCAGAAAGAGAAACTTACAGGGCAGGCAATGGGAGGTTTATTCTGGGGCTGTATCCTCAGGGCTGACAACTAAAATGAGAAAGTAGGATCCTGTGGACATTTTCATTTGGCAACATTCTACCTGTTGCTGAGATCCTGGAAGCATTTTGATTGTCTCAGGAGGTGAAGAGGGAGTTGAACAAATTCAGGTTGGATTTTTTTGCTCTTTACCTTCCAGTAAGGAGAAATGGAAAGTTTTTTTTCAAGCAAAGCATGCCAAAACATCTGAATTCAGCTTGGAAAAACAAATGTTTAAAGTATCCCTAAATGCCAAATAAAAAATAAGTTGATACAAATAAAAACTAATTTCAATTAATTACATAAAATATCCAGTATATTACTTCCATCATTTTTATTCTTATAATTATATATTGTTGTCAGTGGCCTTAAAGTTATCTTTTCTTAATTATTTAAAATATATTTAAGATTCCTTTATGTGTATCAGAGTTACCTGTTAATGATTTAAACTATTTTATGGAATTTGTGTTAACAGATTTCAAAATCCTTAAATTCTATAGAATTAAATTATAAGATTACAACAAAATTTATAATCTTAAAATTCCTTAAGTATTATTGACACAAATGAGAGTGTTCTCCTCCCAATGTATATAGGGTACATTTTCATTATAAGTACAAATTGATTAAGCAATTTTTGGAAATTTAACTTTGTAGATATCTGACCATTGTCACTATGGATGTTGGCAGTACTTCATGAGCCCATTGGCTCTGTGTCTCCTGTACTTAGAACTGCTTTATCCCCATGTCCACTTCTACTATGTCTCTTGCTTTCATTCTGATTCTACAACTCCAGCCAGATCCTTACCAGTGAACTAAAGGCAGACACCTCATCCAAACCGATCACTCACATTCTCTCTGCCTAGGATTTAGAATTATAGTTCAAAGAATCTATGTAGCGATGAAAGTGGCTCCCCCAAAACTAGGGCACAGAGGCAGAAAAAGGCAACGTGTAGAGACTGAAGTGAGCACATTTCCACAGGAAAAGGAGAGACAGAAGAGTATCAGAGAGACAAAGACCCGTCCCCCCCCCCCTTTTTTTTGCTGTTTCAGTTCTTTGTTCATTCCTTTTTGGAGGAAGGACTATATTTTCTCATCTTTGATTGAGATGTCCTGTATTCTTCCAGTAAATTCTACTTTCTGTTTTTTTTTTTATGCTTTAGCACAAGTTAGTCTGATTGAGGCGTCTGCTACTTGTAACCAAAAGAATCTCATCTAATGTATCAGGCAAGAGGAAGACAAATTAAAACCTAACTACTCTCAGTAAAAGAGATAACAAGCAGAATAATTAGTCCAAGTAGGTTTCAAAAGAGGAATGGAAACTGGAAAATAAAATGCATTTTATTATTATACTGTGCTGTCCTGTCAAGTATTTTCTTAATAACATTTGTTTTAGAAAACTCAAACATTTTTAGTGTAATCCAAGTTTATCTGATCTTTGTCTTCTAAGAAAATGGTTTAGATTCTTACTTCAGACACTTTCACTTTGAATCAGATTCCTACTTTAATACGCATACTTCCAAACTTTAAAATAACTCAAAATAGATGTATTAAAAAGTAGTGTTCTGAGATAGTACATGTCATCATGGAGTTCTGGATTTTATGCTTAAGGCAGGAATAATAAATATAGAATTGCATTAATCTTGTTCAAAGAACTTTCTGCAGCATCTCCTTCTGACAATTATATTTTATACCAAAGTCAAATTTAAATCAAATTTTTAAAAATTAAGAAGCATAGGAGACTTAATCCCTTACAGATCTAGGAGCTATAATAAGGGTATTTTTAGGAGAAGTTTTAATCTTTAAAATAAGAACTAAGGCAAAAATAATCTCAATTAATTATGTTTCAAACCTTTTAGACAAGCATAAGATAAAACATACTCGTTTGTTAACAAAAAATATATGTTCTCATTAACTTAATGATGTAGTCTACTTTCTGTTAGTAGTACAATGTCAGTTTTAAATCATAATGTTAGCAATGTGATGTATATACATATATATCACTGTTCATATATTCATATATCACTATTCGTTAAGTTTTTGATAAAGTGCTAACTTTAAATTAGCACTGTCAAGAGTTTTAATAAATGTGAAGAAATTGCTTTGTGACTTATTTAAGAAAAATTTTACCCACATGTAAATTTCTCTTATTTCTTCCCTTGCCTGTCAATGCAGTGAATGTTTAGTTACATATTCATAAGTTGATATTTTAAGTACTATTAAAGAACAAGATCAATACTTTGCCATGGAAAAATCTAGAAGTTCACACTTGAAATAATGGATATCATGGGCTCATTTCTTTTTCTCTTCAGCCTCTCCCATCCCCTTAGGATCCATTTCCATATTCAGCTTTGCAGCAGCTACCAAAAATTACTGGAGTTGAATGTATTAATACTTAATGGTTCATCATGTGATTAATTAAAATCCCTTAGACATCCTCTTTGGAACAAAACTTAAAACATGACTATTAGTTAACTGCCTATTATGTTAATGATTTATTGAAACTATGTAGGTAGGGGAAAGTGAATCACAAAAAATACTTTGTGTATAACATAAAATTAACAATAGTAGATGCTTATAATGAGCATACTGTGTTCCAGGTAGTGTGCGTTACATGTATTAACTAATCAATAGCCATAAGTGTCAATGAGGTTTGGTACTGTTTTTTAAAGAAGAGATTGTGTCACAGAGAGGTAGGTAGCAAAGCCAGGATGACAGAGTAAATGGTAGATAAGGGTTTTGTCCGTAGGCGATATAGCTACTGAAACTATCAGTCTTTCAGCCTAACATCTCACACAAATACCCCCCACATACCCTAACAATAGCATATATTATTACACTTTATCGCTTCACACAGGAGGATATACATATATGCTCTTTCTTGCACTTAATTGTATCCCCTTGTAGCAGTAGGAGATACCATTGGTTTTTGGCTAGTAAAAGAATGCTAAACAACTAATGTCATTGTGATGCATCCCACTACACTCTTCAGAACTGAAGGACTTAGTCTACCAATCACTAGGAATGCTTCCAACAGCCTTATCTGCCACCTCCCTTTGGGACTCACTTGGCTTATAAACTTGCCATACCCAAGGTCCTATCACTGTCCAGGGCAGTCCATACCCAGTTAATGTTATAAACACAGGGTTATAAACTACTCTGGAGGAACATCCCTGATTCGGAGTTCTCTGTGGTTAGGCTGAGGTCTTTCTTGAGAGTGCATAGCAACCTAATTTCTTCCTCTGCCTTATCACATATTGTTTTCCTTACACAGGTGTTGATGCCCTAAACATTGTGATATAGTCTGTTGTCCACCCCAAATAGCATGTGAAATGTGATCCCAATGTTGGAGGTGGGGCCTAGTGGAAGGTGATTGGATTAAGGGGTGAAGGGGGCAGATCCCTCATGAATGTGCCAATCTCTCAGAGATGAATGCATTCTCACTCTGTAAGTTCTCACAAGAGCTAGTTGTTTAAAAAGATCCTGGCACCTCTTTTCTCTCTCTCACTTATTTCTGCTCTCACCATGTGACGAGTCTGCTACCCTCCTGGGTCTCCTTCCCTTCCACCACAAGTAGAAGTTTCCTGAGGTCTCACCAGAAGCCCGGCAGATGCCAGTATCATGCAGAACTGTGAGTCAAATAAACCTTTCTGTCTTTATAAATTACCCGGGCTCAGGTATTCCCTTAGAGCAATGCAAAATGAACTAATACACAGTTCATGATAAATTTCTTGACCTCAAAATATGCTTCCCAGGGAAGTCACCTTGCAATGCACAACAAAGGGAATTTTTCTGGCTCACACAGCTGGAAGTTCACAGGCAAGTTTGTCTTCAAAGTTTATTTGATTAACAGGCTAGAACTTGATTTCCTTCTGTTTTATGGTCTGCTTTTTAGGGCCAGCTTAATTCCATGGCAGATTTCTTGCAATAGTGGAAAATTGTTACAGCATTTCTAGCCATCACATTTGCACATCACCCCATCCAGGATGAGTTTCCAAATAAACTTCACTGTGACTGGACTGCACAGCTCATAACATAGTAGATTGAAATGTATTAACTGGTTTATACAAATGAATGCCCACCCCAGAAGCTTGAGGTGGTCACTTCTATTGGGTTGTACTAAGAGAGGGAAGGACAGCCAAATGAAACTCTAGTCACTATAAAAAAGAGAGGATGAATGGATGTTGAATTCTGGGCAGGTAATAAATAACATCTATAGTTCTCCATAAGGAAGAGTAGAAAAATAATTGTCTTTTTTTTCATTTATTCTCTACGATTTTCAAATGAGATATATCCTCTTTAATTTTTCCAGATAGCTAATGTTATCTATAACTTTAAAATTTATTTTCTCCAGAAAGACTTCTCTCTCCTCCCAAAGACAGGTTTAAAGGTTTCTCTACAATACTACCACAAAATAATGTGTTCACCCTACTATATTTTATTTAATTATTTGTTTACTAATTTTTTCTTCTAGTGAACAATTCATTTCTTAAAGATAGATCCTGGGTATTATTTATTACTGTATTCCTCCCACAAGTAACACAGAACCTGACAAGAAAAAATAGTCCATGTTTTGAAATAAATATATAAATTAAAGGGAATCCTGGCCTTTTCTGGACATATTCCCAGATTTATAATGGTGACAAAAGATCCATAATTCTAACTTTTCTACTGATGAGTAAATGCTAATGGAAGAAAAAATAATATGCTGAAAGAAAGAAAGCAAAAGACCATTCTACCTTGCTAGGTGGTAACTTCACAAAAAACAGAAAATATAATCACAGATAAATACTGACTGTTGAGTATGTGCATACAAAATGTGCATTCACAATATAGTGATGAAAACCAGACTCATTCTTCCTGATGCATAAGCTGCTGGTGGGATGTTTTTTAAAATATTATTTTGAGGAAAGCATTTCCCAGCAGAGAAAGTGAGAATCAATTGTAGTTTTTGAGGTATTAAATGAGTTTGAGGTAATTTAATAAGATAGGAAATTCAAAAAAGGGAGTCTCTGCTTTTTGAGGCATGGCGCACCATGAGTTTGTTTTATAAATGTTGAATATGGGAACCTAAAGAGAATTTAAGTAGACAAATGTAGAAGATAAGAACCACCAGTCTGTAATACTTGACATTTCAACTTTAAGAAAAATGTACCTTGTCTGTAGATTGTTAATTACTTAAGAATTTTGTTTGTAATCAAATCACTGGTCTCAGGAGATCATACATACCTATCTCTTGCTTAGTCACTTCAATTTATTTCTGGAAATCCTGCTCCTAATTAAAAAAAGTCATGACATTAAAAAATGATCTTTCACTAATTTTAATAAGAAAAAAATATGATGTAGTCTATCCTCACCCAAGATACACAATTTTTATAGATAGAAAAAAAATCAACAAGAATTTTTCTACAAATAGTAAGCAATAATTTGAAAATAAGCACAGTATTTGGTACATAACATGTAATAAATATTTTTGTGCTTTCCAGAAAAGAAGACATAATTGGTGGCTGGCAGAGAAGGTAGGTGAGGAAATCATCCTTTGAAAAATAAATTCATTCTTCTTTTTGACAGATTTTCTTCACCAGTTTTTCAGACTTTAAAGATCCATTGTTATCTTGCACTCAACATTATCTTTAATATAAAGGTAAAGCACCTTTGTAGGCAAATTAAAGACAAATACCAGGGCACTTCAGAACTAGAGAGAAGAACACAAATAGACAACACACAAATATTTATGGGAGATGCTATCTTTTCATGCTTCCTTCTTGTCATACATAAACAAAGAAAAGCATTTAGGGTTCATTCAGAATTGAACAGTGTACAATGCAATTTTGCTCCATTTGAAGTGTTCTGAATCGTAACTATTGTGTCATAGAAATTGATAAGTGTTTCATTGCCTAAAATCTTCATGTCAAAATATCACTTCTATAGTGTATTCAGTATGTTTGAGGATAAAAAAAAGTCATGTTGAAGAGGATCCATTTTCAATAAGTGGTTTAGTTCATAAAAGTCGCCATGGCAATAAATAATTAACTGAAAAATAATTGCATAAAATAAGTTGCTACATATTTGATTGATTATATATTCTGCTATATTAGAACATTAGGACAATTACATGACTGATCACTATAAAGTGATTTTATTCTTATATTTTCATTTTTTGTAAAATAATCATGAATATCACGCTTGGTTTCATATATAGTAGTCACTCCCTTAGAATTTTGCATTCAACAAGATTGATTGCATGCCTACTGTTTTCCAAGCTGCATGATATATGCTGTATATAAATTATGACAACTTGAATAAAAATAATAATGTATTTCTAACCAACTTTCAAAAACAGGATTAAATCTCCATTATACTTCAATCTCATATGACCAACTCTGATTTCTTTATGAAATTCTAAAGTTTTTTAAAGCAAATTTTTGAAATATAAAATAAATGCAAAAAAAGGAGCAAAAACGTAATTGGTTTACACATAGTGATTTTTCAAAAGTGAAGAAAGCAATCTAAACAGCTTCCAAATCATTGGACCTCCTGAAATACCATCATGCCTTATCACTAACTGTCCCACGGAAGAACCAACATCATTACTCCTCACACATAGATAGTTTATATTTTACATAAACATAACAACACAGTTTATATAAAAAGGAAATATACATTCTTTCACTCAATGTTAGTAAGATTATACAAATTTTATGCACTGTAATATTGGATTAATCACTATTGTGCTATATTTTCAACTGGAGTAATATAGAATTTATGTTTCCATTTTACTGTGGTTTTTTTTTCCAGTTTTGAGTTATTGAGAATACATCTGTTATTAATACTTTTGATCAAGTCATATATGTATGTTCAGTTGATGTATGTATGTTTCTATTTCTTTTGGGGAAAATACCTAGACGCATACCCTGACATTGCTGGGTGAGCATATGTTTAAACAAGTAGGAAACTGTCAAATTTCTTGCCAAAGTGACTGTATCTTATTCTATTTTAACTGATTTTTGTATTATTTTAAAGTTCCTTCAGTGCAGTTTTCTCACATACTTTCCAACACTTGGTATGGTTAGTATTTTTAGCATTCTAGAGGGTCTGTAGTACTGTCTATACGTGATTTAAATTTGAGTTTTATTTTTCTTATGTTTTAAATCACTTTGCTATAATATCAGATATAACATTTTAAAATAAACAATTTAAAAAATTATTCACATTGTTATTTTTTCCTATACTCTCTATCTTTTCAAATAAACTGAAGTTCCTTCTTATATCCTATCACTCACCCCGAGAAATGTTGAGAAAACACCTTTAACATTTCCTTAGTATAGATATTTAAACAGTTTTCTCAGCTTTAGATAATATGAAACGTCTTTAATTTATCATTATTTTAAAGAATATAGTGCTCAGGTTTACATTTCTGGTGACTTTTTCCTCTTTGGTCATTTACAAAAGTCATTCCATTTTCTTATATTTAATATTCCTAATAAGAAATCAAAAATTAGTATTTTCATTTTTCTCCTATATATGGCATATATATAGGAGTATATATGTATTTTTATATGTAGGTATAATATGTATATATGTAAATATATATGTATTTCCCGCACTGAAGGAAATTATATATATATATATATATATATATATATATATATATATATATATATGTATTTCCTTGCACTGAAGGAAATTTAAAATAATACAAAAATCATTTAAAATAGAGTAAGATACAGTCACTTTGGCAAGAAATTTGACAGTTTCTTACCTGTTTAAACATATGCTCACCATATATATATAAATCTCTGGCTTCTTATTTTTTTGAGCTGGATTCTCACTCTGTAGTCCAGACTGGAGTGCAGTGTAGCACAATCATAGCTACTACAACCTCTGCCTGCAGGACTCAGGCAATCCCTCCATCGTAGCCTCCTAAGTAGCTGAGACTACAAGTGTGTCTCGTTAAGTTTTTGATTTATTGTACACATGAGATCTCACCATGTTGCCCAGGCTGGTATCTAACTTCTGGGCTCAGGCAATCTGCTCACCTTAGCCTCCCGAAGTGCTGGGATTACAGGTTTGAGCCACCATACCTGACCTTATTCTCTGGCTTCTTTTTAATATTTTCTTTTTGTCTCTGATTTTTCAAAATTTGACAATAGGTAAGTTTTAAATTTTATTTTTCTTTTGTTTTTCTTAGTATTAGACCTGTATTTTATATTCTACCAGGTTTTGAAGATTCTCCTTTTTTGTTTCTGTTTCTTCAATTACATATAGAGTAGATAGCATAGAATTTTCTGCTAAGTCATTAATGCATATATATTTTCTCTAGTTTTTTTTCTCTTTGTGATTGTGTAAGCCTCAATTATTTTGATCTGCCTTCATGTTTTCTTAATTATTTTTCTATAATATCTAATTTTCATTTGAGATGCACAAAAATTTTTCATTTCCAATATTTTAATTTTCAGTTCTTGAATGCTCATTTGGTATTGTTTCATATTTTTCATTTCTCTCAAGTTTCTCTACTGGTCATTCATTTTGTACACCTTTTTATTAAAACATTAAATATTTTCATTACAGCTATTTTAAAGTTCTTGACTGTTTATTCAAACACATGGAATCTTGAGGCTATCTCTACTTTTTCTCATAGTTTTGGTCATTTTTTTCCTTTTGAGAGAGGGTATGATTACTCATTTTAGAGGTACTTACAATATTGTGGATGCTACATTTTTTTAGTTTGAGCTATGTTTTTTTCTTTAACAGTTATTGGGTTGTACAGTTTTATCCTGTTAAAGACAGAGTTTAAGTTTTGTTAGAGTGAGTTTAAAATAAATTTAGTGGTAAGATTTAACCTTCCTGTAGAATCAACTGAATGTTTGGTGAGTTTAGAAAAGTCTTTTTTTTACTTTCAATAGTCGAACACCAATGTCTTTCAGCACTACATAATTTTAAAAATCTTTATTTTCCATTCACAGACCTTCTCTGCCAAGTCTTGTAGTGTTTCACCAGACACATGCACATATTAGTATCTGGCTAAAGACTCAAGTAGAATCCTGTGAAAATTTCTAAGACTCCTTCTCTGAACAGATCCCTTGCTTCCAGGACACTGTCCCACAGATTGCAGCATCCCGGTGGCCTCAAACTCTGATTTCTATTTTCTCTACTCAGTGTGATCCCTGGTTTCTGTTTGAACTCCATTTTCCCGAGTCACATTTTAGAAAATATTTCCACCTAAAAAGCTGGAATGAAAATTGAACACATTTTGTGCATTTCCCTTTCACAAAGATGTTGTCCATGTGCAGCCTATTATCCAATATCTAAATATGCTGGCTTCACATATTTCATCCAATTTTACAGGGTTTATGGAGGGAAGACTGATATCCATCACTCCATCATGGTTGAAACCAGAAATTCGTTCATGACATCATAACAGTTTTGGTGTTATTTGTGTCATGAGACATTTGACTAAAATTCTGTCCTCTTCTTTGACTGTTCAAGCTGCTCTTTGGTACAACTGCCTCTTTGAAATAAAGCTCAGCGTTCTGCTTAAGCCAAAGAAAAGCAAAATGCATACTAAAAGTCTTTCTCAACACATAAGATGAATCTGATACTTTTTTCATGTGTGGAAAAAACACATTAAAATTAAATGTATTCAAATAATTTTTTTATTTACAAAAATCCCCAAAATTGAGAAAATATAATTGTCCTCTCTAATGACAATTTGGCAATTGAAACAACTCTATGTCATACAATTTTATAAATAATAATATGTGAATGACAAGATCTTTAAGGAAACTAAATTAACTGGTGGGGATCACTTTTAGCAACCTTGAAACTTATGGGATAAATTTATCAAATCAAATAAAAAGCTAATGGTGTATTTATCTGTATTGTCTGCCCTGATACCTAGCACAATTCAAGAATCATTGATACTCATTGACTGAGTGATGGAAATAAGGCCAAGAGCTCACATAGTTGAAATGATACCCATTTCTATAACAGATCAATTATTCCTTATCCCAAGTGTCAGTGCCTTCTCAACAAGAATTTAGAGAATCTGAGTGGGTGATGGAGTAAAATCTATGTATTATGAAATACTCCGATAACATATCCTTGTTTTGAAAGGAAAGACTAAATCAAATCAAGAATCACAAACGTATGGTATTCAGATTCTTGTTTCTGTGATACTCATAAGCGGACACTGGATATTTACCATAATACTATAAGAAAGGAATTGACAGTAGCTAGAAACTGCCAGGGGAGTGACGGGGAGGTAGGGCACATAACAGTAAAGGTACCTGATTGCAAACCAGGCGACATGGGGACCAAAGTGGGGGGCAAACTTTACCTGTACGATGACTACTTGTATACCTAATCCTGAATTGTATCCCACATCTTAAAAAAAAAAAAAAAATAGAATCACAAATGAATACATGAGAGCTATAGAAGAATCTAACAATAAGCTAGGCGTGGCTCATATTTGTAATCAGGATTTTAGGAAGCTGAGATGAGAGGATCCCTTGAAGCCAGGAGTTTGAGACACACCTGGTTAACAAAGCAAGACCCTGTCTCTAGAAAAGCAGAAAAATTAGTCAGGCAGTGTAGTGTACACCTATAGTCCCAGCTACTTGGGAGACTGAAGCAGAAAGATCACCTAAGCCTAGGAGTTTGAGACTGCAGTTAGCTGGGATTGTGCCACAGACCTCCAACTGGGGTGACAGACTGAAATCCTGTCTCAAGAAAAGAAAATAGTAATAAAATGATCCAACCTCTTTGTTTTACAAAGGAGAAAAGTAGTATCAGAGAGACATAGAATGGGAAGAACAACTTTGGGGCGAGATAGTTATAATACAGAATGTTGACTGCACTACTTACTAGCTATGTTGGATCAGACAAGTCAATTAATATCACTGATGTTCAGTTTCCTCATCTCTACAATGTGTATAACATTGTTAAACTTACAGAGTTATTATGAAGAACAACACTCAAACACTTGCAATTTACTTGGGACAAAGTTCAAACTTAAAAACAAAAAATAACCTATATTTTTTTTTTTGCCTGAAGACACATCATAAGTAATTGTCAGTCAGCGCCACAATCCAAGTGCAGTGTTCTTTCTGTATACACACTGCACTCCACAATGGATCAATATCCATTCCTATTTAGCAGCTCACCAATAGAAGACAAAGACAAGGTATACAGTTATACTTATTGTTTCATACGTGTGTGGCAAAAATGGAATGATATAGTAACTTTGAAAAAATATTGTTGCAAGAAAGATTTCAAGTACTTTTCAAAGGAACTGTTCATACATTTAAAAACTATTTTTCACTTCTAATTAATGGGGAACTTTTGAAACAATTTATTCTATCCATGGATGTGTATGTTGGTTTCTATTTTTCAAGCCTGATTACAGAGGAACTTCTAAAGCAGTTTAATCTGTTCAGGGATGCTAAACAAATATGTCAACATTCATTTTGCATTTATATCTGCAGCAGTTAAAGGAAGAAATGTGAAAACAGCAGAATTTAGTATTTTTTCTCCCTCTTTTTTTTTTTTTTGAAGGACTAAGAGATTCTAGTGCATTCTATTTATTATTGAGGACCCAAACTCCTAACTGAGTTAAATGTATTTCAGATTGAAGTTTTTAGTAGCTTTACCAAGCAGTTTATGGGTTGGCAGTCTGCCACAAAGTGATCTATGACCTTATAGCTTACTATTATGTAAATACAAATTTGGCAAAACATGTGTTCTATAATTTTCTCTAAGGACAATTACATATTTCAAATTTCAAATACAAAATTATGTTTGACGTTTAATTTGAACTGGCTTCCTTTTAAAAATAGATAATATCAAATCTGTCCTGTAGTACTTGGTTTGAGACAAGTGGTTTTCTTTTTATATACTTCAGATTTAGTGCTTTTTGTTTGCAGGACACATGATGCACATACACATATATCTTTATGTTCCTACCAGAGATATGCATAATTTGGAAGCTTCTCTTGAGAGAAATGTAAAACATTGTCTCAATAGAAACAGAGTAGATTAAAGAAATTATTTTAAATCAGTAGACACGTTTCAAAAGTGTTAAAATTCATAGGTCCAAGCACCATTAATTAATTCTACAAAATGAGGCTGACAAGTTCACATTCATTCAACCATGTTGTACAGGGAATAATTACTGATGAATGACAGATGAAATGTAATCAAGATTGCATGTGAGTAATTACTCTGGGAAAGGTCAGTTTTAGGAAAAAGTTTTCTTTTCAGTGTTCTTAAATTTAGCAGATAGGTCTTAGTACCACAGCTGTGGTAGATAACATTTCCTTTTGCTCTTGTATCTACTAAGCTAGCAACTCTGATGCAGACATGGCCCATTGTCAAATCAAAATTGTGTCAAGTAAGGCGGAACAAGAGTTTTAATATCTGGAAATATGCTAAACGCTGTGTACTATTTACATTTTTTCTAACAATCAAATAAATGCCTGACAAACTTTATTTCAGTGAACTGGGTAAATCAGTACACACATTAAGCAAAGTTGTATTACTTAAAATTCGTTGCAAGTTTGTATGTTGTTGTGTTGGGATTTTCAGAATCAGATTAAATTGCATAATGAATCACCTCCAAAGAATCCACTGAGTTTGTAATGTAGAATAATGAAATATACAATATATGAAGTAAAACATTTCATAGTTTAACCTTTATACTAAGTGAAAATAGCAGGTAGAGGTAGAACTGTGTTTATAAAAGTGTTTTCCTAATGTATTGAGAGAAAAATGTAGGCATAGTGTGACATATTATTTATTCCCTAGAGACTGTCTGCCACACGCCAAGTAAAATTCACTATATTGCCAACTTCCTTGAATTTTCTCTCACTGAAGCAGTTGGGGTCAGCACCATGTGAAGGCATGACATTTGCTATGGTTTAAAGGATTTTAAAAGCCAATCCAAAAATATATTCTTCACTTGCTGCCATTGTAATTGACATTGCAAGCATTCTTCAGTCTTTGTACTAAGTTGTTTACCTATCCATTCACTCATGTTTCCAACCATATAACCATTCATTCATTCATCATCTACTCATTCAGATATACATAGCATTTATGCTTGAGAACATTTCTTTATGCATATATTCATTTTTAATTCAACCAAATTTGCATAGTATGCTAGCATGATGAGAAATACAGCATGAAAGTAATAACAACAAAAAAACAAAAAACTCTCAAAGTCCTGCTTTCATGGAATTTAAAGTCTAGGAAAAATTCAAGTATTAAATAATTATAACATGACATGTTCAATAAAATGAGATCTACAGGGCGTTAATGATTGTTTAAGAGACAGTCTGAAGATCCTGAGTGGAACTTCTTGATGTAAAGAAGTCTAAGATGAGACCAAGAAGATGGTTACACAGGAACCAAGTCAAAGGGGGCAGAGGCAAATGGAGAGGGAAAAGATGACAGTGAAGACTTTTGTAACTTTTCAAACTATCAATAATAATCATCATAAATATTGATTGTGCTCTTCTATGTACCGAATATACAAGCTATTTTCTTCAATTGCTAAAATGAATTATAACAATCTTTATGTTTACAGATGAGAGCACAGAAGAAGAAAGATTATAGGATTATGTGTCAAAAGTCACAAAGCTAATGCAGAATTTCAAGTCAAGGTCTGAATAAACCCCAAGCCCACCATTTTCACTCTTTACAACTGTCCTTTATTGAAAGGGTCACAATATTGAGCTACCCTGTACAACCAAGCGTGACACTACTTTGGCTTTTGCACTGATTGTCTAGAAGGGTTCTAAATTTATGCAAGTCTGGGATTCTGGTATTATGGCATAGAAAAGCAGGTGAATGAGAATGTACTCTATTATGACATGTTATATTGGAAGGAGGTTGAAGGGATTATTATGGATTCTAGGGAAAAGTAAGGAGGTTTTTTTAGGCTGTAGAAATAGTTTGAGCTTAAGAGAAGTAGTGGTCCCAAAGCAAGCATAGATAGATAAAACATAGCAACACCTTCTTAATTGTATTACCTTAAGCATATGTGCATCTTAAACTATCTCCTTTCTAATGAAAGCATTTATAGGTGAACTACAGTATTTCCTATGCAAATATAAAAATTTTAAAGACACATCAGTTTACATTACACAAAATAGGAATAAAGTGTTTTCGGAGAAGAAACAAATTATTGGGACATAATGAATTCATAGATAGAGATAAAGCAGCTATAACAATAGCCATTTAATACACACACGCAAATATATTGCTGTAAGATATAGATAACATATATGTAAGTATCAGTAGCACAATGTAATTAGGAGAGCCAGCATAACCTGTCCAGAATTCTGAATCTTTTTTTTTTCTGTCTGACTTTAAGCAAATCATATCATCCCACCAAGTCTCAGTTTTCATGATTGTAAAATATAAATATCAGCTTCTGGTTGGTAGAATTTAATACACAATACAGATATAAAAACATAGTTCAATATCTATTATCTTTGCAAAATTTAATATCTGATAAATAATATTTTTTGATAAATTATATTTACCAACCTTCTAATGAGCAATGTAGCACTAAGCTTAATGACAGAAAGTGTATAAAATAAAATATTTGCAACATTTCTCTCAGCCTCTTTTATACATGTATATAGGCTCTATCTCTCTCACATAACACACATATTCAGAATACATAAAAAAACTTTTAAAATTCAACAGAATAATGACAATTGATCTAATAAAAATATGGGAAAAATATATGAACAGGAAATTTATAAAAGGAAAAATTCAAATGCCTAACAAGTATAAATGATCTGAAAAATACAAATTAAAACAATGAAATATCTGAAAAAGTGAAAATACCTAAAGTTGGCCATGACATAAGAAAATCAATTCTCATACATACTTGAAACCCATTTTTTAAGTATCTATCAAGAGTTTAAAAGTACATTTTATTTACTCAGCAATTCTGTTTGTAGATTTTTAAGTGAGATGAACCTACACTTGCGGCAAGTACAAAGATGTTCATCATTCATATTATCATATAACAAAGGATATTTAATGAATTCCATAAATAGAATATTGCTTTAATAACTATTGTCTATAAAGCAAGATAGTATTAAGGGACTTGAAAGATGTATAACAAAATCTATTCATAGATTTTCTAGACATATAGTATGTATTATATAATATATAATAAATTATGTATAATATAATACTGAATATATTCTATGAATATAAACTATATTATGTATCATATATAATATGCATAATGTTATACATAATATATAATTTGTATATTATTATATATTATATATAAATTTCTCCAAGAGATAATTTAAACTGAAACAAAAGTACAAAACTGAAACATAAAGTACAAGAGCATTTATGTAAAACCATTCATTGATTTACACATACCTACACATAAAACCCTAGTCTATGTATTCTATATTTTTGTAAATACATTGTGAAAAAAGCCTTTGGGGCCGGGTGCAGCGGCTCTAACTTGTAATCCCAGCACTTTGGGAGGCCGAGGTGAGGGGGCTGCCTGAGCCCATGGGTTCAAGAACAACCTAGGCAATTTGGCGAGACCTCAGCTCTACAATAAAACAACAACTTAGCTGTACATGGTAGCATGCATCTGTACTTGCAGCTACCTGGAAGGCTGAGGCGAAAGGATACCCTGAGCCCAGCAGGTCGATGTTGAGGTGGTCATGAACATGCCACTGCACTCTAGCCTGGGCAATGGAGTGAGACTCTAACTCAAAAAAGTAAAAAATAAAAAAATTTTAAAAGTCCTGGAAAAATACACAAAAAAACAAATACAACCCCTGGGAAAAACAGGAAAATCTGGGGTGATAAAAGTGAAAAGGTATTTCATTTTTACCCTAACCAATGTTAAAAGACTATTAAGTAATACTTTCATTATTTAAAAAATATACTTGCAATATTTCTGGAGTTGCTGTAATGTTGAGAGAAAATAACCCAAAAGTTGATAGTTCTAAATGTTAGACTAGACTGAGTTCAGACATGAATCATGAATCTCAAAACTTATTCATCGTACTTAACATTTTTGTGTCTCACTTCCCATTTTTCAAATAAATAAAACACTTTGGAATATAAAGCTATATTGAAAATTAAGAAAAAATGTTAGTGACCTTTTATTATTATCCTCTATTATTATTGTAAGAGGCTATAAAATAATGACATACCTCATTATCTTTTTACTGTATGTATAGTATAAAATATGCTATTTTATTACATATATTGCTAATAATTGTTATTATAATTTTGAAATTACTTTGAAATTGTATAATTTATTTTTATATTGACTATATCCTTTAGTCAGCAAATTTTAGTTTCTGATCAGTATTATGAAAGTGGAAAATGTCTGTTTCCTAATCATGTATGATTGTGATCAAAATCCTCTTTTCACATGTCTGATAACATCTATTGTTTTTGCTGGCTCCATTTCTACAGAAATGCTCTGAAGGTGAACTTCCTCTTCTATATTGAAGAGAAAATGGATTTGGAATTTCAATTGAAATTTGTATTTCCCTATAGGAAAATGTTTAAACTTTTCTATTTTATCCATTAGTCCCTGCACCTCTTGAAGGCAAGGATGATGTCTTAGCCATCTTTGAATCCCAAGTTTAGCATAATGTTTGATACTTCTATATTAGGTGAATCAATGTCTTAGCAGATTTCATAACAATAAAGCTAATATTGTAATTTGGAGCCAAAAGAGTGACATTAGTGTCTTTGTCTTACTATTTAGAAAGTATGCTATAAGCGATTTATGTAACCTGTCTATACACTTTCTCATCTGTTAACTAAATAAAATCATACTTATAAGACAGGGAGTTGTTAGAATTAAATAAGGTGATTAAATGGGTTTGTATATTTAGGCTGATTAATAAGCCATGTATATGATATTATAGACAAAGGGGATATGCAAGTGCCCAAGTTAGATAGTCCCCACCTTAGGTGCCTCATTCTCATGAAGAAAATGGACATTCAGTAAATGATGATATAATCAGTTGCAAAGAGAAGCTCAGTGAAACTAAATTTGTCAATGGATGGAGAAGATGTTTCTGTAACAATATAAAATGAAAGACCAAAACACAAAGTATGAGTGAAGTATGTTAAAGGAATATCAGGTGGCATAGAAGAGAACAATGCATACTGGAGGTATGGCATCCTTAGGGTTAAGTGAGAGGATGGGAGACCGAGGAACCGAAAAATGGTCACTGAAGCTAAAGGACTCTAAAGAAGAAAGATGTGAAGGTAGGGGTTAGATTTCTCTGGATAGAAAATCCAGTGTATGATAGATGCAAAGTAAGCTATAAAGAGGAAGAGGAGAATGACGATGCTGATGATAAAACAGCTTTCTGAAGAAAAAAAAAAGAATCATTCTATAGGATATGTGGCATAGAGTTATAATTCATTAACCTATGATTTATATGTTTGTCTAGCTACTTAACATGCTTATCTTTGCTTTCTAAAAGTATAATGAGGGCAATTCTAACCATCATTACCATTATCATGGAGGGAACTGATTATATCCATGGCTGTACTTAAGGTCATGGTGGCTAGTTAGTTATTGGTCGTTTTGAAGATATTCTTGGCTATGTGTTTAAGTTTAGTGGAAACGTGAGAGAGAGGGAGAGAGAGAGAGAGAGAGAGAGAGAGAGAGAGAGAGAGAATAACAGGATCTGTCCAGGGAAGTATTTCAATCTTCATAAACTGATTAAAAGAAAATAATACAAGTGTAACTGCTTTCAAAAAATATATACTAAATTCTATGCCAAACCCTTTGGGTGATAACCAAACTAATTGTATCATAAAAGTACCTTTCTGAAGGCAAATAATTGTCTTCAAAATTACAATATCTTCTGGGGTAAAGGTAAAGGTAAAATAAAATTCTTGTTTGCAAATATATTTTTATTTATCCATGTACAGAATATCATTGGTAAATATTCATTGCACTTATAATATCTAGAAAGCTTTAGATCATATCACTTTGTCATAGTTTGGTCAACATTAGGAAATGGTTAAATTTTATTTTATATACAAATATTAGAAAGTAAAATCAACTACAAAAATGTTTCATCTAAAAGTATAGAAGTTCTCAAAGTCATAATATTAGTAATTACTATCTGTGGCCACTTTGAAGTCTGCATTACATTTTATAGCTTTGACAATTCCTATTCAAGTATTACCTATATATAGATAATGGTAAGATAAGGCAAGGGGCTTTACAGCATCAGTATAGCCAGTACTTCAGTAGTATTAAGTTCAAGTTTCATAACTTGGGCAAGATAAAATGTCTAAGCTACCACTTTATCAACCAAGGTCCCTGAATACAGATCTGTTTTCAAGAACTGCAGTCACCTATACTTTCAACAATGTGAACCAGGATGTTAAATAGCTGCCCAAACTCCCAAACCACAGGCTAATAGATCACAACTTTACAGCATATATCACAAATATCTTCAGAAAACTGCTTTGCTTTGATTATATGCTTTTTCAAGTTGCAACTTACTCAGAGGGGGGGAAAAAAGTTGGGTTACATATTCACTACTCAATCCTGCATAATAAGAAAAATGTTAATTATCTAACTACATGTTCACATTTTCTACCAGTTGGCAAGTATGGGGTTTTGGCTGCTATCACTTCTCCAATAGGTATTGGAGTTTTACACATTTGTTATCAGCACAGAATTTGCCTTGTCTAGTTGTACAGACTACATATTCCACTGTTCCAGGAGTCATTTAAGCATATAATAAATTGAGTTTCAATGAGCTGGAACCTCCCGCTTCAGCCGATTTTTCAGCAAATTATTTTCCAGCTGTAGCTTCAGCAGGAGTTTTTTCAACTCCTGAAAAGATGACTGTAATGGTCACATATTTTATATGCCAATTCTAAAATCATTTTAATCGGCTACTTATTATGCATTAAGTCAACGATGAGCAAATTTTAAAAGGGTTCAAATCGCTCTATGGGTATGGCAAATATCTTTAATAGACTTCTTGTTTTGGCACTAATGTCTGATATGATTTTTAAAAAGGCCAGTATATTTGGGTCTTTGCCACAGAGCAGAAAAAAAAATCCATTTTACCATTTGTAGTATGCTATTCTGCATATTGATGTTCCAGCAAACATCACTGGAGTATGAAGCAAGTATTGATGTTTGAGGATCAGAGAACCCCAAACTTTGAATTTTGTTTAATAACTGGCATCTGTCTCCATTTAAACTCAAGTTGTTTCTTGAAGCAAATAGATATGAAAGGCATTCAAATGAACCACACTGAGTTGAAAATAATGGATCACAGGTTTACCCCACTTAGGATTCTATATATACTTGGCAATAGCCTAACTGAGCATATATATGTGTCTACATAATCAGATATATGAATATATATGTTATATATATATATAAAACATATATATATTAGGATAAACCTACACTAATTATGTGTAGAAAAGAGATACCTAGCACATTACTCATTACTGGCTATTGTTTTTGTATGTCAGCAGTGGTTTTCACCATCCCATATATTTCTTTTGATATACCTTCTTTTATTCAAGAAACTTTTCCACCTTTATGGGAACACCTAAGGAATTACAGAGAACAATTGAAAATGTGAGCAGAAATAAAGCAGAGTTGTGTTTAAAAAAACAAATTGTATTTGTAACATACCCATTCTTTTTGAAGTATTTTTCTAAATGGCACAACAGTTATGCACTGTGTTTTGTCACTCTTCAACTTATTTCCTAGATCTACTTTTTGTGTCTTCTTTTGCTTGGAGTATCATGTTGAGTGACTATATCTACAAATAATATATACTACACTTTCATCCTGCAAGGAATTCATTCTCTTTACAAAGTGGTCTTTACAAAGTGACTTTACAAATTGACCAAAGTTGGTCAACCTAAGTCCTTTAATTTCACCAAATTAATATCATTTTATTAATTTCTAAAATTGGCATCTCTAATTTGGTTGGTACATATAGTAAGAGATTACAGTATCAACATCTGGTTACTGTGTTACTGACAATTCAAAAGCATACTTTCATCCCTGTATGGGCATTGCCCATGGTTTTCTTATGGCCCTATTTTCTCCAGCACTTAGCACAGGG
Source organism: Carlito syrichta (assembly GCF_000164805.1). Classification (NCBI taxonomy): domain Eukaryota; kingdom Metazoa; phylum Chordata; class Mammalia; order Primates; family Tarsiidae; genus Carlito; species Carlito syrichta. The sequence goes on along the minus strand of NW_007232107.1, from coordinate 67,988 downwards.
TTTAATGAATAATTGGTGAATGTTGACAAAAGTAAGTGATGGATTTACTTTTCCTACCAGTTCTTTTTTTCCAGCAACTCCTATCCAGGTCTTTATTTCATAAAACTAGGGAAATGAATTGACTATCTTTACTGTCACTGCATGAGATAGGTAGAAATGGCTCTATACTCTCCATTTTTGCAGTGAATAAATTGGTAGTTGTGGAGACATGTTTAAAACTAGATATTAACTTGAGTTTCTATTTTATTTTAACAATGAAGAAATCCAGCCACTCTGTCCCTCCAAAATTAGAGTAATCTCTCAAAAACATAAATTATATCACATTAATTGAATACTTGAAACTTTCTGATGGTACTCTCTTACATCTAATATAAAATCCAAACTCCACAGGATCACGAATTCCCTCTTGAACTGGGGTCTATATACCTGTTTGTACTGATTTGAGCTCCCACTACTTTTCATCCTCACTATTTACTCTCTGGATACACTAGTATTCTCAAAGCAAGGTCCAATTCCTTTTAAAAAAGCTTAAATACACATATGTGCATGCATTAGTTCTACCATGAACTTAGAATGTTCTTTTCCAGGTCTTTCAGTAGTTTCTTAATATAGTGCATTTCACATCCTAAATACTACTTCCCCAGAGATGCCTTCTCTGATCAGCAAAAATAGCTACCAAGTCCCTATCTATTTCATGAATCGATGTTAAATTTCTCTGGAAAATATGTAATGATCTTTGTATAATATGTAATAACTGGTTATTTGTTTCTATCTTCTTCACCAGGATATAAATTTTGTCTTCTAAAGTTGTGTAGAGATGTGATTGAAAATATGCATTGTGAAGTAAAACTGTCATCGTTTGAATTCAGACACTAGCATTTCCTCAATGTGTTACTTTGGGTAAGACCACTCACTCACTTCTCCAAGATTCATTCTCCTCTTCTATTAAAAAAAATGGGGATAATAAAACCAACTATCTCATAAGACTGTTGTGAGGATAGAATAAAATAATGCTTAGGCCTAATAATACTCCTCACTTTTATTTATCACTATATCTCTAGGGCCTAAAGAAGAGATTAGGGCTTTAAAATGTAAAAAAAGTATTTGTTGAATAAATAAATGAAGGACTATTATCATATAATTATAATATTATTACCAAAATAAACTTTTTTATGTTTTGTGCCAATAAATGAATGTATACAATAGTATGATATTATTAGCAAGAGTCACCTTTCTATGTTTTCTGTCGCATTTCCTCCCATCCTCTCACAGTTTTTTCCCCATCAGTTTTCTCCCCTTTTTCCCTTGGTACCTTATCCACTCTTACCTGGAATTTATACTTTGCATATCAACACATTCTTGATTCTCTTGTCTTAAAATGTCACCATACACACCTATTTCCTTTTTTGTGTGGCCAAAATTGAGTAGCCAAACTTGTCTCCATTCTTTTATAATCCTATTACATTATAGCTTCTATCTCATTACTATTCAGGGATTACTTCTGACAAAGCCATCAGAATTTCTTGTTCTTTACTTTATTAGACAGTTTCTACTCTGTGTCTTACTTCTCAGTTGCAGTTTACTCTGTAGACAGAACAAGGGCATTAAAGCCAAAGAGATCTAAATTAAATTATGTTTCACACATTAGAGAATTTTGAGGCCTTGGGCAAGCTCCTTAACCCTGGGTTTCAATTTTCTCAAATGCGCAATGATGATGAAAAAAAAAAATCTACCTTCGATTGTTCTTCATTCAATTATTTACTCAACATATATTTATCAGGAGTCTACTCTGCATCAGGCTATGCTGAAGTTATATCTTGGAGCAAAATATATTTTAAAATCTTACATGGATCTTACAATATAGTGGTTACGAAACAAAATAAATACACAGACTATGTAATACGCTATACATGATAAAAGGTGAAAACAAGGAAGGAAATATACAATGATAGAAGTATGGGGAGACTTGCTATTTTAGATAAGAAGTTACAATTTTTTATAGTGTGTGTTTCCTGAGAAGATGACATTTAACTAGAGATCTGAAGAAGGTGTGACTCTTGGTGGAGTGTGGTGGTGAGGTTAGAGGATGTTCCAGGCAGAGAGAACAGCAAGTGCAGAGGAGCTCAGATAAAGGTAAGAGAGGATGTTCAAGAAGCTAAAATTAGCGACATGGTGGAATGATGCAATATACAAACAAATGTAGAAAATGTCAGAAAGGTAGTGTGGGTTGGAAGGCAAGGGTAAAATAGGCTATATAGGAGTTTATTGGCTTTTTTTTTTTTTTACCATAAGCATTTTTTTTTTTACATTGAGTAAAATGGGAAGCCACTGGAGTGTTCTGAATATAATCACTTGGAATACTGTGTTGACAGAAAGGCAAGAAAACTAACAGGAGGATCATTCAGAGAGAAATCATGATAATGCCAGAGAAAATGGTAGTTTAAATGAAAATGATGGCAACAGAAATAATGAGAGGTGATCAGATTCCTGATATATTTTAAAGTTAGAATTAACCAGATTTCCTGATTGATAAAGAACATGTATAAAGAAAAGTCAAGGTCAACTCTACTTTTGCTTGGGTGACTGGCCTAAAAGATTTATGTTTACTATAATGAGGAAGATTTCTGAAGAAAGTAATATGCAAAGGAAATCAGAAACTCATTTTTTAATGTGACTTTAAGATGTCTTTACACTTCTAAGAGCAGACATTAGATATAGGAATTTGGTGTTCAAGAGGGATATCAGAATTGAAAACAAAAGCATGAAGAGAAAGAGTGGGACTAAAAAACAGAGGTCCAAGGACTAAGTCTTGGGAAACTCCACTGTTTAATGAATGAAGAAATAAGAAAGCTGAAAAAGGGACTGGAATTGTGTAGCAACAGAGTGACAAAACAAAACAAAACAAAACAAAACAAAACAAAACAAAACAAAACATGATACTGTGTTTTCCTGAATGCCAATTTTAGAAAGTGTTTTAAGGAAGAGGGAGTATGTAACTGTGTCACTGCTGCAGACTGGCCAAATATAATGAAGACTGAGAAAACACTACAGAATCTAACTATATAGATTCATTAGTATCCTCAGTAAATGCATTTTATATGGTGGAGGGAAAAGCTGGAATCATGTGTATTCAAGAAAGAAATGGTTTTAAATTAAAAATGCAGAATGAATAGATGTCTGTAAATTTTCTTCCTTTCAAACACCATTACAACTACAATGGAGTTCTTGTTTGTCTGTTTTCTATTTAAACATAAACTGATAGAGTAGGAAGAACAGGAGAAAATAAACCAACAATAGCATTGTGGAATATGGAAATATCATAGTTTAGGAGAGATAGATTTACTGAATCCTTGACAGAAAAATTGCAAACCAGCAGTAGAAAATCTAGAAACTAACCTGATTTATGCCACAAATTTGTATATATGTTGGAAGTGTATATATATTTGGAATACTGAACTCAGAGAATCTCAATACTTTTTCCTAATGATAGCACCCAAAATATCAACACCCAAACTTATGCTCTCTAGTAGAAGTTTAAAGGAGTTTTCTCTGGGGAACCTGACCAATCTCTGAAGAAATACCAAAATAAATAAATAAATAATAATAATAAATAAATACTGACATAAGGAATCTCCAATAAATGACCAGCACAGTAAAGTATACGGTAAAACACAAGTAAATAAACACCACCTAAGTTTTCATAGCTTTATATTATCTCTTAGCTTTCTTAATCTTAGTCATAAGAAGATAGCCAATACTACCAAGTATATGAATAAAGTCTCTAGTACAGAAAATAGAGATTAATAAAAAAAATAGTCAACACAATAAAACATGAATAAAGTAGAAATTATTCAAAAAAATTATCATCATTACCTTCAGGTAAGAGGTTGTATCTACCCACATAGCAAAAAAATGAACGAGAAAATGAAATTAGCAATATGGCAGAAAAGGGGCCATCAAGTCTAGTCCACCTTACAAAAATACTGACTAGTAAGGCTAAAGTACACCCTAGAACAAAAATAAATTAGAAAAACTACATTAGAAAGGTAACAATGAGTGGTTTCCGTTTGACCATATTGTCCTTCCCCTGGACTGGCACAGTGGCCCACCAAAAGGAATGCCCTGCATCTGTGGTTTCTCTTTTGGGGGAAAAAAAGAGGTCAAGGTGGACATCCAGCTTCCCTAGTATTTCAGGAAGCTTCCTGGGAGACCCATTTCTATCTTGCCTCATGGGAAACACTGCGGGAATTAGCAAGGCTAGAAAACCTGGGGTCAGTTAGGAACAAAGAAGGTGGGACATGACTCACAGCAACCAGCATATGAATCTTAACAGTGGCACTGCATACCTTCTTGTGACCTCATCCAATCAGAGAGCCCAGCCAATAGCTTTGCACACTTGTAGAGCCATACTGATGGCCTTGCCTGGTCATGTTGTGCAGCTAGTCATCTTACCTAATCAAGAGGCACAGCCTGTGACCCTGCTCAATCATAGAGCCCCAAAATGATTCTATCCAACTGTGTATCTGTGAAAGGGGGCTTAAAAAGACACCTACAATGTCAAAAATTAGGTTAAACATGTACTGAGCCTTTGCACAGTTAAGTTTCCCTTCCTGGAAACTGAAAACAACACTTGCTGGCTAGGTTAAACTGTCTAACAGCTTTTTTTTCGCTTCTATAAACCACGCTTGCATTGCTTGAAAGGGACCTAGGCCTCCAGGATGTTGTGGTTTAGCCCACTTGAAAAGTCTCAATGTGGTTTAGCCTTTCTTCAGCAAGCCCTTACAGCTAATCAGGGCCTCTTGCTGTGGGACTGTTATGTCCAGCAGGCAAGTAGTCGCCGGCCCAGCTCTTGACTAATAAAGACCTCTCCTTTTTATAACTTGTACTTTCGGTGCTGGAGTCTGTGAGTTAAGCACTCGGACCCTATTTCATATCATGGCCTTGGCCCTGTCTGATTGTAAAGACCAGCTTGTGGACCTATATGAATGAAAAGCACAGCCAATGGCACCACCAGACAGGAAATACAGTTTGTGGACTCATCAGGGGCAATTGTGGAATCTATCCTGAAGCTCCCACCAATTCTGGGTCCATCAGTGGAACTTACTGGCCAAGAAACACAGTTTGTGACTCTATAAGATCAAAAATCTTTAAATAGCCCATCTAGCAACCCATCTGAACACATTCTAACCAGAAAATCTACCCTGCCACAAATCCCAGTCAGCAACTCTACCTGACCCCAGAGGATAGTCAATCATCCCTCCTTACTAGAGACCCAACAGAAAGCCCTGCCTGACTGCAGATGCTACCAATTGGCCCATCCAGAATCCCAGGCTAGAATGACAGGTGAAGACTTTTTCCTGAAGAAGCAAATCTCTAAATGCTAAAAGAGGTGACCACTTCCTGAAATGCACAAATACAAATGAAAGCCCACAAAGATCACTAAAAATATCCGAAAAACATGACACCTTCAAAGGAAACTAATAAACCTGTAGTAACTGACTCTCAAGAAATGGAGATCTATAAACTGACCAACAGAGAAGTTCTAATAATTCTCTTAAAAAGTTCAGTGAACTAGAAGCAAAACAAAACAAAAAAATAAATTGAATTAAAATTCAATGCATAAACAAAATGACAGAAGAAAGAGGAAAAGGCAGATTGTCTATTTAAATAAATAACGGCTGAAAACTTCCCAATTTTGGAAAGAGATATGGACAACCAGATTCCTAAAACCCAGATTTTCAAGTACATAGAATTCAAAAAAGCCTACACTGAGACACACTATAGTCATATTGTCAAAAGTCAAAGGCAAAGAAAATTTTGAAAGCAGCAAGATAAGAGTGACATCACATACAAGGGAGCCATAATAAAACTATCAGTAGATTTCCCAGTGAAAATTTGGAAGGATATATAATAGAGTGAGGTGATATATTAAAAGTAATGAAAGAAAAAAAATCTGACAGCCGAGAATAATATCCCAGCAAAATATAATTTTTAGATATGAGAGTGCTAAAGACTTTCCCAAAGAAACAAAAGCTAAGAGAGTTAATGAACAATAGATCTACCTTACAAGAAATTCTAAAGGAAGTTCGTCAAGCTGAAATGAAAGGATGTTGATTAACATTGTGAAAGCATGGGAATGTGTACAATTCACTAGTAAAGATAAATATGTAACCAAACTCAAAATTATCTAATATTTAAATGTGGTGCATATTATTTTCAATTTGTATATAAAAGCTAAAAGTCAAACATATTAAAAATTACCCTAATAATTTGCTAGCAAATATACAATATAAAAATATATTGACAACAGAAACCTTAAATGGTGTGGAGAAGAATTGAGTATAGATTTTTTGTGTTTAATCAAAGTCAATTTTTTATTTCTTAAAGTGACATGTTATAACTGTAAGATATTTTATGTAAACCTATGATAATCATAAAAAACTCTATAATAAATGTACTAAAGACTAACAGAAAGAATCAACACATACAAACACAAAGAGTCATCAAATAAGAAAGAATATCAAGAGAGGAAAAAAGGAACAGAAGAAATACAAAACAGTCATAATACACTGAGCAAAATGGCAATAAGTTTTTACCTATTAATAATTACTTTAAATAAAAGTGAACTAAATTCTCTAACAAAAGACATACAATGGCTGGATAGATTTAAAAATAAAAAAACAAGATCTAACTACATACTTCTCTTGCTTTAGCTTTAAAATATAAATTGGATAACATTGAAGAGATGAAAAAGGATATTTTTCATAAATGGAAACATAAAAAGATCAGTAAGCCCTCTCCTTATATCAGACACAATAGACTTTAAGTTAAAACCTATCACAAGAGATAAGGAAAGTCATATAATGATAAAAAGAGGTCAATTTATCAAGAAGATACAATTGCAAATATTTATGGAACTACCATTATAGCACCTAAATATACAAAGCAAATATTAACATAATTGAAAGGACAAATGAAGAATAATAATCGTCAAAGACTTTAATAAATGAGTCTCAACAGTGAATATAACAGGAGTTCTCAACTCCTGGCTCATGAACCAGTACCCTTTTGAGATTGGATGCAATCCTGACAGGTTTCCCAAAACTCAAAAAAACAAAAACAAAGACATAAAAAACGAAACAAAGAAAAAAAAAAAGAAAAGAAACGGTCACAGCACAGGAGGTGAGCGACAGGTAAGCAATCAAAGGTTCATCTGTATTTACCTGCTCCTCATCACTCACATTACTGCCTGAGTTCTTCCTCCTGTCAGATCAGCTGGCAGTATAGATTATCATAGGAGTGTGAACTCTATTGTAAACTGTGCATACAAGGGATCTACATTGTGCTCTCCTTATGAAAATCTAATGACTGATTATCTGAGTGAAGCTGAGGCAATGATACCAGCGCTGGGGAGTGGCTGAAAATATAGATGAACATTAGCAGTGAGGTTTGACTGCACAGAGATTGTAATTAATCAATTGTTTGCAGACATATCAAAACACTATCAGTGAGTGGCAAGCTAGTTCATGTACTTCAATTATACAGCTGTATCTAGCGGCAGGTTTTACTTCAGAATCCAATAGTTATCTTAGTGCGTGTGGCCTGTCCACTATTTTATTTACGATTTTTGTCCATGCCTTTTTAAGAAGGAAATATTGCCATTTGAGAAAACAGGGATGAAACTGGGGGAATTTTGTTGAATGAAACAAACAAAACACAGAAAGACAAATACTGAATGATTTAACGTACGAAGGCAACATCTAAAATGTTTAACTCAAAGAAATAGAGAGTAGAATGGTGGTTGCCAGGACTAGAGAGTGGGCGAAATGGGAACATGTTGGACAAAGGATGCAAACTTTCCTTTATAAGACAAATAAGTTCTGAAGATCTAATCTACAGAATAACTCTCTATTATATACTTGAAATTTGCTGAGAGGAGTACTTAAGTTTTCTCAACACACACACACACACACACACACACACACACACACACACACACACACCCATAACTGAATTAACAGATGTGTTATCTAACTAGATTTCAGTGATCATTTCATAATGTATATGTATAACAATAATTCATGTCATATGCCTTAACTATATATAATATTATCTGTCAGTTATGCCTACATAAATCTGGGAAACATAGAATATAATTCTGAGGATTCTTCAGAAATACAAGTGACCTTTGATAATTAAAAACATAGTCCAAATGAAAAGGAAAAAGAAATAAAGAAACTAAAAGATAAAGTTAAGAAAATAACTAGGAAGTAGATCAAAAAGACAAAATAATGGAATAGAGTAAGAAGAAAATCATAGTACATGGCAATATTATCTCATATCTGAATAAGAAGAATTCTAAAAAAAAATTAGAAAAGAAAAAAAAAGAAAGAATGAAAAAAATAGTCAATAGAATATTTTGAAAGAAATTTCCCAGCCCTGAAGTACATGAGTTTCTGAAATATAGGTCCAATAGATTGTCTAGACAAGCTAGTAAAAATAGGTTAAATAGCCGGACTCGGTGGCTCAGCCTGTAATCCCGCGCATTTGGGAGGCTGAGGTGAGTGGATTGCCTGAGCCCGCGGGTTCAAGACCCGCCTGGGCAGGCGAGACCTCATCTCTACAATAAAAATCAAAAAATTAGCCGGGCGTGGTAGCACGCGCCTGTAGTTCTGGCTACTTGGAAGGCTGAGGCAGAAGGATCGCCAGAGCCCAGCAGGTCGAGGCTGTGGTGGCCGGAAGCGGCCACTACACTCCAGTCTGGGCACAGAGTGAGACTCCAACTCAAAAAAAAAAAATAGGTTAAGTTCCAGAAAGACTGGCAAAAAGAATATTCTGGAATCATCCAAGAAAGAAAGTATAGGTCATATGCAAAACACTAGAAAGAAGAAGGGCTTTCAATTTCTCAACAGCACCATCAGATGCTTGAAGACAACGGAGTAATGCCTTCAAAATGCTGAAGGGAAATACTTTCTAACTTAAAAATTATATATTCTCCTAAATTATAAGTCTAGAGCAAGGGCAGAATATAGCCATTTTAAGGCACGCAAGATGTTTTAAAAAATACCTCCCACATTTTTTCTTCCTTCCTTCCTTCCTTCCTTCCTTCCTTCCTTCTTTCTTTCTTTCTTTCTTTCTTTCTTTCTTTCTTTCTTTCTTTCTCTTTCTCTCTCTCTCTCTCTCTCTCTTTTGTAATAGCCACTAGAGAACATTTCCACCAAAATAAAGGTGAAAAACAAAATAAAAGAATGTATGGCATACAGAATACCTGACAGAGAGAGCCAAGCACATATCCCATGTTGGAGAAGGAATAGAAATATCTTTTCATTACAGCTTTTCACTACTACCACTCTCCCAACATCTTCCCATGCTCAACTCCAGTCATATTCTAGTTGTCACTTTACACCATGCTTTTCCTCTTTATGCTTGGGTTGTTGATCTAACTATCCTTTAATATTCCACACAGAATTCCCACTCTTTCACCTATCATGTAAAAAATCCTCCACTGAGGTCCTAGTTTGAGTAAGGCATCTTTGTCCGTCTGTGTGTCTTTAACAGTGTGGGTATCAGTGTGTATCACTGTATCTTTGGTGGTGGCCAGGGGAAGATGCAGCCCAGTGTGTCTGCCTGTCTGTGTACAGTTCGATATGCACTGATGTGTATTGGGCTGCTCTGAACTGTCCAGGCCTCTAAGGGAGCATTGCAATTTTTAATTTGAATTGTCTTTTTATAAGTCTGACTCTTTCCTACTGAACTACGTATCCCTTGAGGGCAGGGACCATATATTATTACCTTTGTAATTCTAACATCCAGTCTGATAATCAACATTACAACAAAATGAAAGAACAAATTTAATTCATTATCTAGAGATATCCATTTGATGAATGAGTTCTTTAAGTTCCTCAGTGATAACAAGATTAAAAATAATGAAGTAGTATATATCTCTGCAACTATCACTTATAAAGTGCTTATTTTATACAACAAGTAGCTTATTCACAACCTCACACCTATTAATGTCATAGAACAGGGATTTGGACTAATATCAGCTGAACTCCAGTGTCCAAACTTTGAATTACTGTGCAATTCTCCCTTCTGAGGTGAAAGGAAAGGTTCTAATAGACAAATATATAAAGGCTAATTAGGGAATTTTTTTTTAGAGAAAGAAAGATTTTGTAGCATAAAAGAGTATATGAGAACAGATAAGCCAGTATATTATTTTCAAATTGTTGGAAAGAAACACCTTCCTTCCCTAGATGAGAGTTTATCTGCCAAAACTAATCCTACAGTGAGTTTTATGACTATGTTATAAACCTCTGTAAAGTAAAGAATGTAATAGAAATGCTGACAGAGCCCTGCTTATGACGGGTTTAGAAGGTGCAGCTATAAAACAGAAGTAATTTCTGGAATTTGGAAATTATGCATGACTGTAAAGACAAACATATTTGCCATAAATTGAAGCCCACACCTGCATGAAGATATATTGGCTCCTATTTAATTCAAGGTCAGCAATAACTTTAAAGCAAATTCTATTAAACTCTCATCAAGCTGTTCAAGTTAAAATTAAAGAGAGAAAAAAATACAGCAAAACTCTCTGCTGAACACTAAATCATGCAAAATTCAAATAAACTTAAATTCAGTTTTAAAAAATCTAGAAACAAATCTTTCCGTTAAAATGCTTCTCCTAAAACAGCAAAAACAACAACAACAACAATATTTGGAAGCAAAAATAACAAGAGCTTGTGAGTATTCTGCAAAAACGCTATGAATCGTATTACATAGAACATGATGGTGAAACATAGTTCAGTTATTTATCTACTGAAGTCTCTTTGATGGAATTTTTTAAAAGTCTTCCTTCCATCATTAGGGACAAGGGGCAGATTTGGAAAGACACCGCAGGATACAAAATTAGTCTGTTGCCACTCCTTTTGGGTTTTGTCTTTCCCATGCACAAACAACTGTACATTTTCTACCTATGTTTTCCTATACAGCTGTTTTTCTTCTCTTACAAAATGCTCTCCTTTATGATTCTTTTGTTCTCATCTAATCTCATCCATCCTGTGTCTTGTTTCTGCTATATTCAAAAAATGTATTTGAAAGGTTTTGGGTTGTGTAATTAAGAGAAGTGTATAAAATCATGTGATTGTGTATAATTGATTTTGAGACTGGGCAAATTATTAATTTATCCCTAACATTTACTTATTTTGTCTAGAAAAATGGATCAATCAAATGTACCTATATTAATAGAAATGCCAGGAAAAATCCAATTTTCTGGGCTAGTACCACTCTTGTTTTTGGCATATGGTAATGAGAATATTTATTCACTTTGATCACCAAAAGATCTAAATAATTAGGTAAAGCTAAGGTCTTAAATTAAAAGCAGAGTAATTCCCTTGGATGATGATGAATGCAACACAATAAATTTACATACAAATGCCATGTTTGAAATCTACAAATTCCTTTTGAAATTTTTAATCGTTTTTAAAGTATAGATGTTACTTAAGTATGAATGCACCGAGTTCTCCAAATCTGTATATATTTGATAAGAGTTAAGACTAAAACCAGAAAACGAAGATCCTTATTATTGTCTGTTGAATGCATCTGAGATAATAGGATATACCAGATACAAACTTCAGTTATAAGCTATTATACCTATGAAGTCTGTATTGTTCTTTGTTTATATCCTGTGGTTTAGCATAGTGTTGGACACCTAGCAGGCGTCCAAGTATATTTGTTGAGTAAATAAAGAAATGAATGTAGTGATGATAGACCATGTCAATAGTTCTTTTTGCTAGTGAGTAAAAGGATTAGAGAAATATGAAAATAGCTGGAATGGATACGAGGAGCCTTAAAATGTTTGTTCTTTTATAAATCTCTTTTTTAACAGTGAAATTAGAACATGTCTGAATGCTGATGGGATTAATATAATAGAGATAAATAGACTGATAATAGAGATGAAGGAGAAAGAAGAAAAATAAATATAACTGGTATATCACATTCCTTGAGAAATAAAAAGGAAACAGGTGCCAGAGGAGAAATAGACAGATTGTCCTTTGCTTCCAGGGGATCCATTTCCTCCAAAGTTAGAGGAGAAAAATATGAGAAGTTGACTCAAGAAGCAGATGGGTACTTTTATTAACTGGAAGTTGAATTTGTTGTATAAGGTACAATTATCTAGGATCCGAAGCTTATCAACTTTTTAGGATCCTTTTCAAGATAAATAATTCAAAATTACAAACACAATTTAAGTACTTGGAAGGAGCTGTAGAAGTGAGTGTTCATGAATTTTAAATTTTATTAGTTTCACGAGAAATTGCTTTGCCTGAAACTAAATCCTGGTTCCCTATTTTATTAGCTGTGTAAATTTGGTCAATTTTTCAATCTCTCCATGCCTAGGTTTTCTCATCTATAAAATGGGGGACAGCTGGAAGTTTCATTGAATTTTGAGATGACTAGGAAAAATAATCCTTATAGAACAGGATTGGAAAAAGTCACATAAAGGATTAGATTTTTTTAAACTGGGCACAGTGGCTCATGCCTATAATCCCAGCAGTTTGGGAGGCAGAGGTGAGAGGATTGCCTGAGCCTACTGGTTCGAGACCAGCCTGGGCAAGTTGGCAAGACCTCATCTCTAAAAAAAAAAAAAGAAAAAAAAAATAGAAAAAAGGAATTAGCTGGGCATTGCAGTGCATGCCTGTAGTCCCAGCTACTTGGAAAGCTGAGGCAGAAGGATTGACTGAGTCCAGTGGATCGAGGCTGCGGTCATCCTGAGTGTGCCACTGTATTCCAGTCTGGGTGACAGAGTGAGACTCCAACTCAAAAAAAAAAAAAAAAAAGGATTAGATTTTTTAAAAAAACATAAATAAAGATAATCTATGTAAGTTATCTATTTACTTCTCAATAAATCTTGGGCTATTGTATAAAGTCTCTGATATATAGCAAGAATACAATGAATGTTAGTTTCTACTCTAGTTAGATGAGAAGTAATTTTTAAGAAATCACATTATACTTCATTTGAAATCTGAGGAATTTGTAGTCATATTTTAAAAATATTGTCCCTCTTCCTGTTCCTTCTCCTTCTCCTTCTCACGCTTCTCTTCCTCCTCTTGTCTTCTATTTATGGCATTATGGGAAAGCAGAAAATCTATATGCAAACTCACACAAATGCCTTTCCTGAGGGTACAAAAATACCAGTTATATCTGAAATACCAAGTATTAAGAACATGGTAGCTATTCAGCAAACTTTTGCTGTTAAGAAAATTGTGATATTATTTTATCATTTATAGTTCAATAATCTGATGAAATGCTAAAGCTAAATATTGTTTCAGAACCAATGGTGGACTTGGTGACTTTCTAGAGTATATGACTAATTCCCTTCTACTATTGTAACCACAAGGCCGAGTGTAACTCTACTCTAGCACAGACTCAGCACTCAGTACATGCTGAACAGTTGAGTAGTTTATCATGAGAGAAGAAAGGTAGATATAAAGGGTGACTGGAGTTTTTATGCACACTGCTAAACTCTAAGTGAGGAAATGCCTAGAAGCCATTCTCAATCAGAAAATGTTCATTTTGATGTCTGTCACTAACAGAAATACAAAACAATGCTAAAAAAAAAATACTTCTAGTATTCATAACCAAAAAGCTGTTCATTCAATTTTCTGCAGTGGCACATACTCAAATGAGGCATAAAACATTTAACACTGTTGTTCTCCAGGTTTATTAATGCTTGCTAACTCATTTATTCTCATGCTGATAATCTTGCCCAAAGCATCTCACTTTTTGTAAGGTACTAAAGTGATTTGGATTGCAACCAAATCTGTAGTAATTAGTCAGCTGAATCCATAAGAAACTGATGGAATACTTTAATATTACCAAAATAATTCAGAATTCTAAGAATTTACCTCAGAATATTTCTATCTACCATATGTCTACACCTTCAAAACTTGAAAGAATAAGACAGAATCCATGCAAATTAAAAGTTTTATTTTTTTCTTTTTTGTCTTTGTTAGGTAGAGAGATTTCCAATATGTGCATTAGTAATAAGCAAAGCAAAAAATGAAAACTTAGGAAAGTGACTTTATGCAAATGGTAACGAAAATAAGGCTTTTTTCTATTGTAAGACATTCTAAAGGCCTTCATGAGTAAAACTTAGATGGTAGAAAAATCATATTTTTCAGTAAGTTTGGATAGAAATTTGAAAATGTCCAAAGTATAAACCTAAATAAAGCCATTCAGTATAAGAGACAGGGTAGCAATGCATACAAAATGCCATATCACAATGAAACAGACTCAAACCTGAGCTAGTCCTCAGCAGAACCAGGCAACTGGGCAGAGGTGATTACTCTTTTTGCCATTCTTCCAGTTTTTAGAAGCTGTTTTCAGGGTGCTGCTCAATGGAATTATGATTTGACACCTAATATAACATCTTATCTCAGAGATCGAAAGTAGTTAAGATCTTGTCTACCTTTCTGATTTAGCGAAAATTACTATCAGGCTCAGAGAAGTAAGTGACTGCTAATTTTGCAACACTATTGAAAGTGAGACAGTGAGAGGAAGTACAAAGAACAGGGCCTCCCAATTATGCACCTCAGGGTTGAAATTCCAGCTCCATCACTCACAGACTTTTATAAGCAGTGGATTGTGTGGTGTGTCACAATGTTAATTCATATCCAGAAACATCTTAACAAGTTAGTTTCCAGCATCCATATCAGCCAAAACTTACTGATCATATTGCTCTTTTCCAGCTTATTTTTCCCTGTACATTACAAAAACAAAAGTGAAGTAGTATTCAATACCCATAATGCATTTTCTTTTTCTGAGTTGGAGTCTTACTCCTTGGCCCAGGCTTGAGTGCAGTGGCGGCATGCGTATGGCTACCCCAGCGTCGACCTTCTGGGCCCAGTGATCCTTCTGCCTCAGTCTTCTGTGTAGCTGGAATTACACACACATGCTACCACGCCTGACTATTTTTTATTTTATTGTAGAGGTGAGATCTCACCATTTGCCTGGGCTGGTCTCGAACCCATGGGCTCAGGCAATCCACTCACCTTGGCCTCCCAAAGTGCTGGGATTATAGGCTGAGCCACTGAACCTGGCCCCATAATGCATTTGTAAGTAGAGTTGTCCCTTGAACAATGCAGGAATTAGGGGCACTGACACCCACATAGCCCAAAATTCACATATAAAATTTAACTTCCTCAAAACCTAATTACTAATAGCCTACTGTTGCCCAGAAGCCTTAATGATAATATAGTAGATTAACATATATTTTATATGTGATATGTATAATATATACTATATGGCTACAATAAAGTGAGCTAGAGAAAAAAGATGTTAAGAAAACTGGAAGGAAGAGAAAATATATTTACTATTCGTTAAGTGGAAGTGAGTCATCATAAAGGCCATCTTCACAATCTTCATGTTGAATAGGCCAGGAAGGAGAAATGAGAAGAGGGGCTGACCCTGCTGTCTCAGTGGTGGCAGATGCAGAAGAATATCCACATATAAGTGGACTGGTGCAGTTCAAACCTGTGTCTTTCAAGGGTCAGCTATATTTTATCTGAGATACAGTCAGAAAGTGGGTAGGAAAAAAAGTCATATGTTTATTGTTACTTCTCAGTTGGCTCAGTTCATAGACTTGCTGGGACCTTGTGACCTGAAAAGTTTTGGGGAGAGATTATCAAGCTATGGTAGTAAGGATAAGAGGAAACTATAAATCATCCCTAGGGCTGAGCTCCATATGTAACAGTTTAACACAGTGTTTACCCTCAGTACACCCAGATTTGATCTAGGCCAGGATCTGTGTCCAAGACGATTCATATGGTAGAGAGACGACAAAGGTTTTCTGAAAGTGATGATCCTCAAAGTCAAAGGTATCTAAGTCTCAGTCCCAGATGACCCATCTTCTGGGACAGGAAGGAACATTGAGAGTAATGGGGGAAAGCATCTGAAGAGGGGATTGACAGGATATAGGTACGAATCAGGGCCCCAACCAAGGAAGTTAAGGCTTTGGGAATGACATAAACCCCCTTGAAAGAATGTTATAAAGGAAGTCAAAGTAGAAGAGTAGTCTTACAAACTGGAATACAAGTATCAGATTTGAGGGACCTAAAGTTTTAGGCCTACAGGGATTAACATTAATGTCCTACAAAGCCAGGTCAAGACATGGCAGTGAACAGAATTTTGCTAGATGAGCAAGAATCACTCAACAGATGAGAGAAACACGATTGGGTTTATATGAATCCAATTTGTCTTTTCTTGCTTTTAAAATAAATACACCATTCTTCCTAAATTTCTCATGAATGGGCTTTATACATAAGAATAATGAATAGTTATCCAGGGATTTTGATACTTTTCCTACGATTTCACATAGATTTCCCTAAAGTGAAAGCTAAAAACCCAATGCGTGTGTGTGTGTGTGTGTGTGTGTGTGTGTGTGTGTGTGTGAAGGAAAGTTCCAGCAATTAAATATTCAAATAGCAATGTTATAATGCAAGAATAAGAAACTCTTTACCTCTACAGACCTTCTGAACAAGAAAAAGACAGTAAATGGGGCCACTGAAAATAATGGCGACCCTAAGAAGAAAGTAGACTCCATTTCTCATCTTCAAAGGGTAAATTTTTTTAATGATGGCACAGAAAAAAAAAACCCACCTTTTTCCTATTAAAAACAAGACATGTATTGATAATATTATTTTACATTTTAAAGTATAGCACTACTCAGTAACCCCAGCCAAGGGTGTATTTAGCAAGTTATAGGATAGAAATAGAAACGATATTTTCTCAAAGAGCAAACAATAATATAAGATCAAAATCCAGATGACAATCTTACCATATATTTTATGTGAATTTATATCCTATATAAATATTTATGTCTCTATAAGAGGGTCAGCACAAGAGTTATAGAAAGTAAACCTTATCTAAGACAACATTGTTATGAAAGCATCTCTAAAGATGAATTACCAGCATTCATTGCAATTCTAGCTTTATTAGCTGTGAGATCTTATATTACTATAATCTTGCTCTTCTTTGTGTCTCATCTTTACAGTGGAGACTATAATAGCGGTCATCCCTCATAGGGTTGATGAAAGAATTCAATGAAATAATTAAAGTGAATATAGCATATACATTTCATCATAGTAGTCACCAATAATGTTTAACTATTATTATTAAAGCAGGTTTTAGGGAGATATTCAGCTTTGCTATTAAGAGTGAAAACTAGTGTCAACACAGCAGTAAGTTGAGAAACCAACATTAATATGCCCATCTCTATTCACTTGCTTGTCAAGGACTTGCTTACTAAATAAGATAATCCATTTATCAGACCTCTCTAATTAATAAGAACACAGTTTCTCTCCCCATGCTCTTTTATCAGATATATGACATTAGAGGCAAAGTGACATGACAGTGATATAAAAATTACAACATTAACAGGCTCTGAATAAATAAAACCTGAAGCAAAATCTTTCCTGATGCCAAGAATAGAATAGCTGAGATGGGGATGGATATTTCAAAATTGAGTGTAGAACAGTAAATCATACAATCCTGGCAGAACACTGGAGATGATACTTTTTCAAAATAAAACTATGAAATATTGTTGGGGACATCCAGCTCTGCTATTTCATTCTCAATGACACAGTGCATCTAATAAAGTCACTGTTTTATTGAAAACCTTATCACATTTTAAAGTGAGGTGTTTTCACTGATTCTCTTTACCCACTACAGAACTTATACTGTGCGAAAAGAGGGTTGGATCTTTATTCAAGCAAAAATCAATTTCTTCTAAATAAGGACCGTAGAAAATTCAGACTTCATTCCTTTTAATATAAAGTTTCCAGCACATGCATTACCACCAACCCATGTTCATGTTGAAAAACATGACTTCATTTTTATAATCAATGGCTAAATCATTTGCCTTTTTAAGAATATGATCTTGTTCTGTTTACTACCATTATTTTCACTGCATATATGGGCTTACTAGTTTCTTCTTAGTTCTCACAGAGATAGAACCATGACATAGCCCATTAAAAGAGGAAGGATGAAGAGGTGATGGGAAGTTTGGTCAACTCTGTAATGCTATATCTTTGACTCCTGGACTCCCATATATCTCAGTTCGGGCACCTGCTTTTACAGGGTCCTTAAGAAAACTAGCTACCTCAGTTTTTATTTATAGCACTCTTTCTGACTGATGAAAGAATATTGAGTTAACAAAACTAGCCTATTAATAAATATTCTCTGTCTTTCCTCCCAGAAATCCACAGGCAGATTTTCTACTTTGGACTCAGTTTTCTTTTTTCCCCATCCCATTCATAGGAGCATGCACACGCACACACATATGCACTCACACACACACACACACACACACACACACACACACACACACACGCACACTATTCAATAGTACAATATTTAATCCTCTTCTTGGGTCCCCATTAAACTAATAACAATTATTCAAAAATAAATGAAAATATATTTGTTTTCATTTTGGTGGCAACCTGTTTTTTAAAAACATTGATAGAAGATAACCAAAAATATTTATAGGTTGTTTTTTTTTTAAGGAGTCAGTTATGTATCAGATACACTTCATAAAATGTTCTACCTTAATTTCCATTAAAGAACAGTATATGGGTAATAATTAAGTAAATCTCTAACTGATTTGATGGAATTTGTCAAATATTACAATATAATAAATTTACTATAAAACTATCAAATAATGCAGTATTACACCTTCAAAAAATCATGTATCACTGCAAGTATTAAACCATTTCTAAGAAATTTTTAAAAAGTGATTTTCAATCTCTCAATATAAATTTAAATAGAGGTATGAAAAATGATATCTCAACAATTCAGCTTGAAAACCACTAATTTAAACAGGGCCACTGACTCAATAGATATTCAGAAATTTTATTTTTTATATTTTAAAATTCAATTTGTAACATAGTTATTATCCATGTTACTGATTTTCAGTCTTTCACCAGCAAGACCACTTAGAAAAAGTGTCATTGTAACATCAAATATAAAGATCTATTTTAAAGTTGATATCCGTTATATGTGTCACTACTGGTCATAACATTGACTAACTCATTTCTAAAATATTTGACAGTATTCAGCACATCTCTTGCTGAACATTATTTGTCTCCTAGTTTCTTATTTTGCCAAGAGCTTTCTGGAATTCAAAGGTATTTTGCTGATCACACCAGTTTGCTATTCTTATTTGCTGTTCTATTGTTCTTTCTCCTCCTGAACAAGATTTCCTTACTTTAATTAAATGTGAATGTTTAATAATTTACTTGAAAGGAAAATATAAAGGGAATAAAAAATATATTAGGCAACAACAGTATTTTCTCTTCATTGATTCCTCATTTGATGATTTGGCTAACCCTTTGTGGAATGCTGTAAAAGGTTTTATTAGTATTTCAATCTTTTTTTTTTTTTTTTTTTTACATTTGAGGGAGGAGGGAAGGAAGGAGGAAAGAAGGAGGAGGGGGTGGGAGATAAAAAGAAGAAAGAATATGGATAATAAAATTCAACTAAAAACTACATGTTTAGAAAGTCAGCTAACAGATCTTTCCATAACTGTATATCTGTTACTACTGAAAAATTGACCTTCACAAGGATAATATTTAACTAGAATTTTAAAAGTTCGGTGGGTTATAAAACTCCAAAGTAGTTCCAAGGAAACTTTAACCTGACAGGTTTTTATTCAAGTTCCTTTTTAGGACAATGGTTCTTTCACAAGTGTGGCAATTTCAAACATCTCAGGAACTATGCTCACATGCTCTAGACAGACAAATGAGCTTTTAAAATGTCTATTAATGTGACTATACAAGAGCCTTAAGTACCCCTTCTAATGAAAGCATCCTATTTTCCTCACCCTTTCAAGCTTTTTATCCTCTTGACATCTACAGAAGCCCTTAGGAAGAGATCATGTGACTTTAATACAAATGGTGAGTTTATAAAACATCACTAAACTGCTGCATCCACTTGTCCAGATGGTTTTGCATGTGAATTTTATAAAGCATTTATGCAGCTTTAAGTACACTCTAGGCAAGTTTCATTTACTTTACTCTCATGAATGACTGACAACAAAATAATCCTATATTTCCAAATACATCATAAAGACCAAAAATATAAAATAATTATATATATTTGAAAACAGCTCTACAATGAATTGGTACATCTATACCTACTGCTAATAAAATACAGATGCAAAACTTTTTATATATTTTAATAAAAAATACTTTATACAGAAAGACAAATTTATTGGTTGTAGATTTCTTCACAATAATGTATAAAATAATTCAGTTCGTGGAATCTTAAAAAAGTATCCCCTAAATAAAACAACTCATTTTTTTAATAAAAAACATTTGCTATTTATTGTATTTATACTCTTTCAAATGTGACTTTTTTTCTGTTTGATTCTAAGTTTAGACTATGTCTTTGAAAGATATTAAGTTTTTGTTTAAAATCATCTGCCTAAATCAGGCTATATTTTTCTCTTGAATATATGAAATAGCAAAAACTTTGGCAGTCATAGGCACGAGAAAAATCTCTTAAAAGCTATAATCTTTCTTACTGGAAAATGATATTCCCTGCATATCCATGCATACACACATAAATGCACATGCTTACCCACACAATGCACACAGTATTTTTTAATTTTATTTTATTTTATTTATTTTTTTTGAGTTGGAGGCTCACTCTGTCACCCATACTGGAGTGCATTGGCTGCTCCCAGCCACCGCAGCCTCGACCTGCTGGGCTCTGGCGATCCTTCCACCTCAGCCTTCCAGGTAGCCGAAATTACAGGCATGCGCTACCATACCCGGCTGATTTTTTGATTTATTGTAGAGATGAGGTCTCGCCAAGTTGCCCAGGCGGGTCTCGAACCCTCGGGCTCAGGTAATTCACTCACCTCAGCCTCCCAAAGCGTGGGTTTACAGGCTGAGCCACCGAGCCTGGCTTACACAGTATTTTTTAAACATCCATGGATCACAAGTTAAGTTCTCCTGACCTAGAAGATTAATGTAACAATATTTTATTTTCTACAATTTAGGATATTACCGCCATTTTTTCCCCCGATTTCACTTTGGTACATATATCTGACTGAACTGCATCATGAGAAATGTTAAAACGTAAGGGAAGAGTGAGAAAATCAGAAGCGTAACTGTGAATGTGCCTGTAAGATCACCATTTGGAATGCATTGGCTGACAAGTTGAATGTCCCAAAGCTTGGCAACTTTCATTACTTTCTGTCTATTTTCCCTAACATCCTCAATAACTAAGAATATATAATGATTATCTCTATAACTCCAATAATCTTCATTATTCATAGCTGTAATTTTTTTCACAGGCACATGCAGAAGAGGACCTAAAACCTGAAGTAGATGAATTCTTATTAATATATGTCCTCAGGTTAAGGATAATTGTGCTTGTTGTTGACTGAGCCATGACATATCAGCCTAAGGAGATTACAAAAAGATCCTACCACTGACTTAATGACATGTTCTCTGTCTTGATTAAACAACCGGTTAAAACTTTCCAGTTAGTTCACTCAAAAAGGCTGACTATTTTTGGATGGAATCAAGTACTTTTGAGTTGTACTGCATCAAAACTTTTTCCGAAAAGTAGATAAATATCCAAAACCAGAACTTACAAATAGGATGTAAGAATGTTGCATTTCATAAGTTTATTTGATCTGAGTTTCCTTTATTAAAGGAGAATCTAAATATTACCCATATTTAGGATCTACAGTTTCATCCAGATCAACATGGTGACTTGTTGAAAGAGGCTATATGATATAGCTGTTAAGAGTATATAGTATGGAACCGTGTGCTACCTCAGTTCAGATTCCAGCTCTTTCACCTACAATTCATGAGGTGTTGAGGAAGGTATTTTACCTTTTCCATCCCTCAGTTTTCCTATCTGTTAAGTGGAGATAGTGTTTGGGTATCATTATAGCATCTACTTCATATGGTTATTTTGTATTTTATGAGGACATGTGTATATTTATTGGGTTACTTTGTTACGGTACTAAGAATTATACCTGGCACACAATAAGTGCTATATAAGTGTTAGCTGTTAATTGGGCATTAATTACATTTGCCTTCTTTAAATAAACTCTTTTCAAGTTAAAAATATTTTTCCTTTATAATTGCTACTAAAGTTATATGTCAATGTTGACACAACTTTAGAAATACAATTATTCTATTACTTATATCCAGAAATATTACTATTAATAGACTTTGGCTCCATAATTATGGATCATTTATTATAAAACCCTATAAACCCAAAATGCTGGAATATGCATTTCTTTTATCATCCACAAGCTCCTTAAGCTTTTGTCATTATTATCAACAAAAAATGGCAAAAATTTGCATTTGCAATAAGTTGACATAATATATGTGTGTATTTTACAAGTTTTCTTAGATTATATAATTAATCACTTCGTTTTATCATTGAACTGTCAACATTTGTGGAACCTTTTTATTTTCTTCCAACTCGAGATCCAATTTCTGATATTTTCCTTATGCTTGGTTAGTTTCTTGTTCTCAAATAACTGATAAGTTTGACATGCCCTATTTAAAATTATGCAGGGATTTCCATATTTTTCTAATGCCTGATATAATGCTAAAATATAAAAATGCCATGTCAGTTTCTTTCCACAAAATTGTTCTCTCTGTAGAAAAAAAATATTTCCTTCAATATTTTGAAATACAGTTACTCTAGAAATTCTAACAGTACATTAATGCAGTAGAGACAACTTTAAAATGGATTCTCACTAGAAAACCAACAATGACTACATTTCTTGAGGATTAATGAGTTGTTGTTGTCCTCCACCAAACACAAAATTACTTTAACCCCAACTGATATAAAAGAATTAAACATTTCAGCAGTCTCATCACATTGAGCAAAATGTTGTCTGCATAAAAAAGACATAGGCCAGTTAACTAGGAGGTAAAACAATAATATAATAAATGATACTTCTTCAAGAATCATTTTTAATAATCCTTCTGTGTTCTTCTAACTTAAAAAAAATCCACTTTGTGGAAAAGGAAACATTACACTCTTTAGTACCTCTAAACATGAACATGGCACAGTATTAAATTTTTAAATCAAGCTAGCTGGTAAGTATACTTTAAAAATTATCATAGCTTTGTTTATCAGAGTAAATAATTGAAAATAGCTTAACCATTTAACAACAGGAGATTCACAAAATATTATGATAAATTCATACAATGAAAGATTAGGCAGTCAACAAAAGCACGTTGAAGAAAAATATCTTGTAATTTTCTAAACTTTATTAGATTTCAAAAACAGCATATATGCATAGAATATATTCTCTTTTTTGTATAGTTTTAAATGTAGAGAGATACAGTTTTAGTGTGTGTAGACCAGGTAAAATGTTTTATATACATTATCCCTGGAGGCAGAAAACAGAAGCTTGAGGAAGTTAATTAATTTGCTCAAGGTTACCTAACTTTGGTATTAAGTTAGGATTCAACTCATGTCTATCTGCCCTCTTGAGTCCTATGCGAAACTCCTTTGTAGAATAAGAAAAACCTATCATAAGGGATAAGAACTTATTTTTAAGTAGAATAAATTAATTGAATATATATCATAAAGGGAAGAACAAAATCATAACAAAACCCAATATTTTTTCCTAATGAATAATAACGCAAATAAATTATTTAGCTAAGAGAGTAGTTGGGCTTATTGTCCTACGTTCTTAATAATTTTATGTAGGATTTACATTTGTGAATCCTCTTACTGCATGTCTCATCAATATTACAGACATTTTCATATCTTATGATGCTTCATCAACTCAATGTTTGCAGTCCAATGGTATATATGCAACTTTATTTATTTATTTTTTGAGTGGGAATCATTTTTTGCAGTGGCACACTCACAACCACCGCAGCCTCAACCTGCTGGGCTCAGGTGATCCCTCCACCTCAGTCTTCCAAGTAGCAGGAATGACAGGTGTGAGCCACCACATCTGGCTAATTTTTTGATTTAGTGTAGAGATGAGGTCTCGCCAAGTTGCCCAGGTTGGTCTTGAACCCCTGGACTCAGGCAATCCTCTTGCCTCCAAGTGCTGGTATTACGGGCATGAGCCACCACGTTCGGGTTATGCAGTTTTTAGTTTTAAATAATTTTACCACACTGGACACTGGTGTTGCTGATATTAATTTTGCATTAAACCTAGAGAAGAATTTTGGATCTGCATTTTAAAATGCAGATTGGATGAACAATTCATTGTATAAAGATTGTATAGTCAATCTTAACAAATAGTAAGATGCTTATATAGTGTGGGTCACATGTTCTTATAAACGTGATTATGCAAGTATGAGATTGATCAAACTCTACAGCAGGCAAAAGTAACAGCAAAAATAAGTGAATAAAGTAATTTGCAAGTTTAATCTTGATTATGCTTTATTTCTCAATTTTACTTTTATTATTATTTATTATTGCCTTCTGTCTTCGTTGTTGCTTAACAATGAATGACAATAAATTTAAATTGCCATATGTATGCCTTTCATAAATTTTGCAATGCTTAGCATGCAAAAATAGGGATATACTGAAACTTAAGATAGAAAGAAAAGTTTCACTTTAACAGATCAAACTTGACAAAATAATATTAAAACCAAGAATTCACAAATGGGCTTATTTTCTTCCTCCGTACTTTGAAGATTGTTTCACTTTGGTGATTTAGTGCACTATGCCCATGTGTAGACTGGTATGCTACACACTAAAAATCTGCTATGTCCATATTTCAAATGATATTTAGAATTATTCAAGAAGTTTTATACATTACCTTGAATGCTAGAAATATGCATAGAATGAAATGGTTCTTTGCCTTTTAAAATCATCAAAGTTATCAAATGTTAATCCTGCACCTTAGAAAATTTTGATTTCTTGTTTTTTCTATCTTCCTTACTTGTCATTTTCTTTACAGTGTGTTAGCACTTTGTTTTCATTAAGAGCTAAAAGCATGTAGAAAATTTAGGTAAATTTCAATTATATATACATACTTGGAAAGGTCTAAAATGATGCACAGATGTGCCTAATATAGGATAGCTTTATTTTGCAGAATAGTTACTGTTTCTCAAAATTTTTATGTGTATAAGGTGTGCCATTTCTTATGTGTTATTCACAAACTTTGCTGTTGTTTGAACAAATGTTTTACATATTTAAAACAATGATTACAAACCCAAATGTTTACAGGGACCAAGCAGGTATCATAAATGGGTAAAGAGTGATTACCACAGGGGAGAGGTGGGGAAAGGAATGTAAGAGATGGTGTCTATACTCACATAAAAGCAGCAGTTACAACCCAGTTCTGGTCAATATCTGCAAGAACAAGAAAATGGAATGTAAGTCTACTTTAGTGTCATCTACAGTTTCTTCAAGAGAAGCCAGATGTTTTCATTTTATATTAAATCAGGCAATGCTTACATGTTGGCAACTAATTCATGTTTTGTTTTTATTTATTTCTTCATTTATTTCAATAGCTTTAAGAAGGCAAAATAGTTTTTAGCTACATGGATGCTTTCTATAATGGGGAAGAATTCTGGACTAAGTGTACCCACCACCTCAACCTGTGCACATTGTACCTGTTAGATAAGTTTTCATCCCTCTACTCCTTTCTACTCTATGAGTCTTCAGTGTCTATTATAGCATTCTATATGCTTTTGCCGATCCTTTTTTCAGTTCCCATTTATAAGTGAGAATTTGCGGTGTTTGATTTTCCGTTCCTGTGTTAGTTCACTTAGGGTAATATTTCCCAATTATTTCCATCTAAGTTGCTGCAAAATACATTATTTCATTACTTTTTATGGCTGAGTAGTACTCCATGACATGTATGTGTGTGTGTATGTGTGTGTGTGTGTGTGTGTGTGTGTGTGTGTGTGTGTGTGTGTATTCCACATTTTCATTAACTAGTAATCAGTTGATAAGCATTAAGGTTGATTCCACATCTTTGCAACTGTAAATTGTGCTGTGATAAACATACAATTGCCGGTATCTTTTTTGGTTAATGACCTCTGCTCCTTTGGGTAAATACCAAGTACTGGGATTGCTGGATTGAATGGTAGATCTACTTTTAGTTATTTGAGAAATCTCCTTATTGATTTCCACAGAAGTTGTACTAATTTGCACTCCACTCTCACCAACAGTATATATAATGAATCATGTTTTAAACACTGCATAGACCAACCAAACATAATTGTGGGAGAATTTGTCCAGTGAATTGCTATTTTTGTTTAAAAAAATTGATTCAGTAATAATTTGCAAGGGCACCACAGTAGAATTTAAGTCCATGTTCTATGTTAGTATTTTTTACATTTAAATTCATAGATAGGCTAAAACTGGGTATATAGTATCGATCAGTACAACAGGATACACTTAAAAATAAATATCAATGGATTAAGGATTCATTCAGAAAAGTATTCTTGAGGCATTTCCTATAACAAAAGTCACTAATTAAGTTGACTGGGGGGAGTTTGTCTAGTCAGTAAGTAAACTAAGAACAATAATGATCTCTAGAGTAATGGAGAAGCTTAAGAGAATAAGCACTTAAGAACAAGTGCTTTGAAGTGACAAATTGTGAAATACCCATTATAGAACATTAGATAGATTAACAAGGTTGGGGATGCTTAGCAAATATTCACATTCTAGTTATCCTGCAACTTATTTAAAGCCTGTTCTTATTAGATATCATTTTACCATAAAATTAAATTTCTGTAAAAGTTTATTTGTTTAGAAGGTCAAAATTTTACTGAAATATTGAAAAAAGTGTTTTTCTTTATTCCGCCTAGTTTGGTATGACTGTTTGTAATAAGAAACTACACTTGTTAAAATATTTGTTGTAGAAAAATGTTTGTATTCACTGAAACATTTAAACTATGTTTACCATGGTTGGTTGATTTTATCCACAAACACTTTGGATAATTAATTCACTATGACATCTATCTAGCTTTAATTAATCCAACCTGTATAAATATACTGTGCAATTTTTAAAAAAATTAAGAGTGCAGCTAATGGTGAGTTTCTGCTCCTAAATAAATTAGAAAAAGTACAGTAAGTTTAACAAAATAAATTTTAAATGCAATGTTTAATGCCTAGTCTCTATTTGTCACTACGTCTAAAAGGTTGATATTCAGTAAACATTTGCTGAAATGATTAAAAATCCAACAGGATCTTGACTATTCTGATAGAGATATGGTATCAAGATGATGGGATAGCAACACTAAAGTATCTACTGGTAAACTCTTTCTTACATATTATGTTCAGTTCTGTCAAGCAATTCATAAGAGAAACATTGAATGATAAAAGTGTATCCAAGTGACTTTTTTCCTTTTCTCCCTCCATCTACCTTCCTTTTTTCCTTTCTCTCTTCTCTTTCCTTTCATGTTCCCTCCCTCCTTTCTGCTTGCTTTTTCTTCCTATCCTTCCTTCCTAGCTTCCCAACCTCCTCCCTTCCTTTTTTCCATTTTCATTTCTTTCCCTTTTTATAGTATTCCTTTGAAAATTCATCATTCCTTTGCAAACTGAATAGGTTAAACACATAAGGCACCTCTGGCCAGAATATGGCAGCCTCTTAGATATGCCTTTTTCTATACGTATGATTTTCAGAAAGATATTTAATTTCTCTAGGCCATAGTTTCCTCATTTGTAAAATTATTATAAAAGTAGGTGTTTGGTCATAGAGTTGTTCCAATGATTAAATGAAATTTTATATACACATTATATATATGTGTGGATAGATAGATCAGCAAAGGACTGGGTTTATAATAAATGTTCAGAAACCAATGTCTATTAATATTATTTTTATTAATTTAATTCATTATTATTATATTGCTATTAAAATTTATAGATAGATAATTAGAGACTCCAATAGATGTTAGATTTTTCA
This sequence comes from Carlito syrichta, assembly GCF_000164805.1. Classification (NCBI taxonomy): domain Eukaryota; kingdom Metazoa; phylum Chordata; class Mammalia; order Primates; family Tarsiidae; genus Carlito; species Carlito syrichta. The sequence continues at coordinate 40,072 of NW_007232107.1, read as the reverse complement.
CAAAAAAAGATTGAATCAGAGAATTTGCTGTTATTACATTAAATGTACTCAAAAATTAATGTTGGAGTAGATTAACTATATTTATTTAGGTAGTTAATAATGAATCGTAAATAGCCATTCTACAAAGACGAAGGGCTTTTTTTGTTTTTTATTACCTAGATAGACAGATAGACTCATCTATGGACTCCTTTTATTCATAATGGTGATAGATTACATATCCCTGGTAACTATGAGATTGTTTGCTACAGACATTTTCCTTTATTGGATTTAAGTTAAATGGTGATGTTCACTAATGAAGCCATCAAAAAATTATAGATGCAAATGATGACATACATTTTGAGAAACAGCATTGGGCACAGTTTTAAGTTAACAATTAATATTTTATTTATTTGGTTATTCTCTGCATAATTTTACAAAAATGGGTTTGAAGTAGCTTAATTCACACAATTATAGTTATGAAAGAACATGAACATGGAGAACACCATATGGAACTTTCGAGAAAATAGTTTTAGCTAACATTTATCTTCAGGATTAATTTAAAGTCTATTTCAGGTGAAAGGAGATGCCGCAACCTGTTACAATCTATCACTTAATTCACCTTCCTGCATTCCCTAGATTGAAGTTTCCCTTTTGTTCCATTTTCCTTGACTTTCTTATACAAGGTAATATATGTATTTTAGTGTGATTTTATCTGTTAGAGTTTGGGAGGCAACAGGGAAGGGCAGGGACACAATTGTCCAGCACAGTGTTTTGGCATGTCTACAGAAATGCTGTCAGGAATCTCTTTTTAAAATTTTCCTTCGATGTATTTTAATTGTGTATGGTTATTGAACTCTTATTTCCTTTTCTCCCAGGAGACATTACAGGTTATACACTGGCATTCACTAAGGCCTCCATGTCAAAGAGACCATCAGATCAAATATAGTCCTTCTTCCAGTAGAGTCAGAAAATACCAAAGCATAGGTGTCTATCAAATCCCAAAATATTTTATATTTTAGCAAAGATTTTCAAACATGAGACAAGTTCAATAAAGTTATATTAAATTAATACTTAAAGAATTTTAACTTAAAACGTTACATGACATTGATTTATTGAATACCCATTGTGAAAAAATATAATCTAACAAACTGAAGCTCTTTTTTTGTGGGAAACCTGAAAGAACTATAATTAGAAGGATTAGAAGCTATGTTTTTTTAAGCAGGGGATGTAATTGCTAATAGTGTAATTATTAACTAAAATGGAAAGAACACGATTCTTCCCTGTGCTTTTATTTTTTTCTGTGTTGCCCTGATCACAACATTATAGAGTAGGACACAAAAAAGGCAAGCAAAAAGATGCAGAAGCCTAATATTCATGTATAGATCGGATTCTGTATCATGTGTATAGATAAGATTCAGCATCATTTGAAGTCTACAGGGCGGTTCTTAAGACTACTGTGAGAAGCACCAACATGTTGTTGGTGTTGTTTAATTTCTTATCAGTTTCAAAGTGATGGTTTTGTACACAAATGAATTACTAAAAAAAATGATCACACAAATAAATGAATGTAACAACAATGTCAAATTGCTATAAAAGTTTCTAAGCATTCTTTCTGTATGCATCTCAATGCAGATAAGCAATACATAATTCTTATATTGACAGCAGCTAGTGGACTATGCTTGAGAAAAGAGGATGGATATCAGAAAAGCAAATAAATTCTAGTAATGAATATTGCACATTCCATAATGCAGTAAAAAACAAACAAACAAAATCCAAAAACTTCTTTGGAAGGAAAGAAAAAAAAAAACCTTATCACTGAAAAAACAAATTGATATTTGTATATGCAAGGACTACATCACAAAAAGTAACAATATTTTATGGTTCATAAAACTATGTGACAACTCAAAAAAGTGATTGCTTGGCTCTCATCTATTTTGTAGTTGGGTAAATGATCCCGGAGAGAATAAAATAGTTTCCTGAACTTGAATCCAGATTTTTGGTAATTCATCAGGCCCCCTGGGATCTTTTCCATTCCTCGCTCCACTGACTGCTGACTCTAGAATACTCACCCATAAGCTGATTATGGTGCTCTCATTATACTGTAAAATTTCTGTCCAGCCTATCTGCTACAGAAAGTTGAATGATTAAAAGACATGAATTTAGAGGAAGTCTTACTTCTGACAAAAACTGATCAGTTTTGAGTTTTCAAATCAACTCAATGTTCACCAGTTTACTTAAAATCAAGTCCTAAAACAACAAAGAAAAATTGAGTGGTTTTTTTTTTTTCCTGACTATATGGTCCTTCACAGTCTGAATGTGCATGCTAAAATCAATGCGGGCTTTTCTTTTTATTATTATTTTTTATTTCATAGTCATTCTTGGTTTTTAAAAAATATGAATTCAGGAATGAGCTCTTTCAAAAGACATCTGCTTTTGATCGCATACTATCTAATTACTGAAAAAGAAAGATAAAATATGCACTTAAAATATAAAAAAAAATTTTTAAAAGTTTAAAAAATTCTCTATGGTTGCTTTAATGAATTATTTCTTGTAGCTGGTGCCAGGGAAGGAACTACTCTCTAAATCTTTTATTCTAAATTTTAAAATAAAATTTAGAATAAAAGATTTCAAGATGTAAATCTCCCAAATGGGAGTGGTGTTTGTATCAGTAAGAGAGCTAATTCCATGGATTGTGCATTGTGGTGGTTCATTTACTTAAATACAGCACAAGGAAGTATCTGTAGGAAAAATAAAATATGGAACTTTAATCAAGATGAGTTCTTTGACCTGACCAGGGTATATTTCTTTACATTGTCAGTGGCATTCTCTTGAAGCTGATACAAATGACTTGTCCCAGTTAAATATATGTGAGCAGAATCAGTGAATATTGAGCATTAGGACAAGGAGATAGTGTATTTCTGGGTAATTATTTCACGCCTCAGGTATGTTTGAAAGCAGTCAGGTAAAGACAAGAGACTTTACCCTTTAAGAACAGTATTCTTTTAAAATTGCATTGCCTAGAGTGATTATTATTATAAAATGATGCATTAAATTAAAGTTCACATGGATGCATAAAACTGAAGCTAAAGATGCTATGAAGGTAACTATAACAAGTTGAAAGTTTTAATCTTCCTTAACATTTCACATAGCTACTTTTAAAGAATATGGTTAGGCTGGGTGCAGTCTGTAATCAAGCCTGTAATCCCAGCACTTTGGGAGGTGGAGGCCAGAGGATCGCCTGAACTCAGGGGTTTGAGACCAGTGTCTCTACAATAAATAAAAGAAATTAGCTGGATGTGGTGGCACATGCTTGTGGTTCCAGCAACTTTGAAGGCTGAGGCAGAAAGATCACTGAGCCCAGTAGGTCGAGGCTATGGTGGTTGTAAACGTGCCACTGCACTCCAGCCTGGGAGACAGAGTGAGACTCTGACTCAAAACAAACCCAAAAAAACATGTATATATATATATATATATATATATGGCTGATGTCAGGGAGCCCGAATTATCAACTTTCTTTGAAACTTTTCTAAATTCTACAGTTCTTCAGATGACATTGAGATTGATTATCTTTCTTTCTTTTTTTTTTTTTTTTGATGATGCCTGCTTAACCCTTAAAAATACATCCTAGATATGTGGGAAGCACTGATCCCACATTCACAAAGTGAAAACGAAAGTAAAGCAGAAGTTTCTGGACTACAAGGTAAGCTGAAGTCAGTGATCACATTAACAAATGGCGGATGATTGCGTGTATTGTGGAATCTGACC
>NW_007232107.1:0-36284 GCF_000164805.1 Carlito syrichta | reverse complement strand
CGCAGGCTCAGGCAATCCACTCACCTCAGCCTCCCAAAGGCGCGGGATTACAGGCTGAGCCACAGAGTCCGGCGATTATCTTTCCTTTTTTCTTCCCTCTTTCACATTCATTGAGCACATACTAACTGACAGGGTTTGCAGTGGATTCTTGTAGCGATGAGATTGAGTACATTCCTAATCTAGAAACCCTCCACTTTAGGGATTAAATTATGTAAATTGACTTAACTTCCCCAATAAACTAAGAGTTTTCCTTGGCCTAGAAAGAATTAAGTAAAAAAATGAGCCCATTATCCAGTCTCAAATTCAGGGAGTGTAGCTGGGCTCGGTGGCTCAGCCTGTAATCCCGCGCCTTTGGGAGGCTGAGGTGAGTGGATTGCCTGAGCTCGCGGGTTCGAGACCTGCCTGGGCAGGCAAGACCTCATCTCTACAATAAAATTTTTTTAAAAAATTAGCTGGGCGTGGTAGCATGCGCCTGTAAATCCGGCTACTCGGAAGGCTGAGGCGGAAGGATCGCCAGAGCCCAACAGGTCAACGTTGTGGTGGCTGGGAGCGGCCACTGCACTCCAGTCTGGGCGACAGAGTGAGACTCCAACTCAAAAAAAAAAAAAAAAAAAAAATCAGGGAGTGTAATATATGCTTGAACTCAGTCTAAAAACCAGATACACAGAACATCTATTGAATATATGTGAGAAGTGATTATTCTTAGAATATATTAAAGGCTAAAAATCCAAGTATATGACTATTTTAAGAATTATATCAAGAGATTATGTTTCCCTACAATGTTGTGTTTAGTCAAAATACATTTGTCATTCTAGTTAGAAAGTTGGCTTTCACAGCAGGTTATTTAAATATTTTTAAATTTTCTAAATAAATTTTTTTCTTGAGTATTTCATTAAAAAAAAAACAAAAAAACAATCTAATGATATCCAGACAGAGCCAGATGGTGAATGGTATAGAAAACATGGCATGTAGAAGTTAAAAAATAGCAAGATTATTTACAGTAAGACTATTTTCTTAAGTTCATAAATAAGACATTCAAGAAAATCAAGACAACTACACAAGAGGAATTTCATAAATACGTGGCATAATGACAACAATGTCTAAAAAATCTATAACTTATAATAATAATTTTCTAAAGCACATGATTCATTTGTCCATGCAAACCTAAACCTCCCTCATTAATTTAAAGTTATATGGAAAAATGTTCATAAAGTCTGCTAATGCCATCATGGGCATTCTGAAGTAGCAACTTCTCCTATTTCTTGTGAAGTTTTCAAGAGAATTCTGATTTGCCAAGAGGCTACATGCTCCTAAACCAACCAGATATGTCCTGCAGGAATTTTGAACTCTGGTGAAAATAACCAGGATGGAACTATTGTATTAACTGGAAGTCACCCATCCATAATCAACAATACACAGCAGTGAGTTCAGACGAATGACATATAAGACTTTAAGTAGGTATTCAAATGCAAGATAGTAACTACTGTTTACCTTAGCTAAACTGCTGTCCAGCTAGAAAGTCACAGAATTAAATACTACAATTAAGTTTCCTTTTCAGAATTTCCACAAGTATGTAAATGTCCTCCTGCTAAATTTTGAGATACTCTACTAAAATTACTGTAGTTTTTAAACAAAATATATTAAAGAGTAAGTTTTTTGAATATTTCTACATTTTAAAATTACAATTAAAAATGTGTTTGAATTATTATAGTCTCAAATTACAAATCAATGTCTACTGCAATTGTAATAATAATTATATGACTTGTGAGTATAATGAGGATGTGGTTAAAATAAAGACTAAACTTCATTTCTCAGCATACTAGTCAGTTATGTTAGAAATTGTAGTATAATACATATACCTTATGGTTTAATATAATTAATTGAAATTCACTGCTGCTTGTCTAAGGTTTCTGTAGGAATCAATACTTACACATGCAGAATGCAAAGGATCAGCAGTATATTTCTACAATAGCCAGTAGCCAGGTTTTTTTTTTTTTTTAAAGAACCATTATATTTGAATATATGCAGATTTGATGTGTAACCTAAGCCAAATTCATTAAGATCCATGGACCCCAGATTTACCCTGGAGCGATAATCACAAGAGGTCTGAAAAATGAGAAAAAACAGAAGAGGAAATTAAGAAGAGCATCTGGAGAGAATGAAAGAAAAAAAGGAGAAAGTGGTACTCTAGAAGTCAAGGATAAGAGTTTCAAAGAGAATAAATGATAATTGATGTGAAATGCTGCTGAAAAGGGAAATGTGAAATGCAATAATGGATTAAACATTGTGGAGAGACTGGTGATCTTGATGCGATAATTTGATGAAAAGTTGAGGGAGATAACCTGATTGGAAGAAATTCTAGAGAGTATGGGAGAGGATTAATTCTTTTGATAAATTCTGCTATAAAACAAATAAATGTAGTGGCAGCTAAAAATGAAAGTGGGTTCACTAAGAGGTATTTTAAGGTGGGAAAAATAATAGCATAGTTATGTGATAATGGGAAAGATTTGATATAGGGTGAGAAAATACAAATTTCAAAGGCTTAAAAAATGTTAGTTTCATACAAATATATAATGATTGTCTCTGCTTAACTTATTAATGAGAAAACCAGCAGGATGGCAAAGAAAATTCAGAAAAAGGTAGGAGATTGGAAATAAAAATGTGGACTAAGGTTGCAAAATTATCTACAAAACTGTTTAATATTCTATAGAAATTAACTTATAATCTTTGGAGTCTTTTTTTCCTGTTGGACAAAAATAACTTGTATCTTTCTAGATGAAATAATTTACAGTTAATCAATCTACAAATTAGCATCTAACTTCATAAGTTAGGTATGTAATCAATGTATATAGTAAATCATACAAAATTACCTGTCAAAGTATACTGATTTTAAAACTTATTTTAAAATGCACCAAAGATAAGATAAATTAATGGATGAAAAGCAGAGTAGAATCATGGATTGATATGTGACAAAACAAGAATAGTAAAATATTAATTGTAAAGTTTTGGTCATAAGTATATAGTTGTTCAATGTAAAAGTTGTTCAGTGTAAAACTCACTGCAACCTTGAACTTCTGGACTCATGCAATCCTCCTACCTCAGCCTCTCAAGTAGCTGGTACTACAATGTCTGGCTAATTTTTAAAATTTTTTGTAGAGACAGGGTCTCACTATGTTGACCAGTCTGGTCTTGAACTCCTAACCTCAAGCAATCCTCCCACCTCAGTTTCCCAAAGTGTGAGATAACAGGTATAATTCATCTCATTCAGTCTGTTTGATGAATTTTTTTTTTTTTTTTGGAAAAATACCAAGAGGTTTGGGGAAAATACCAAGTGTTTCTAAGTAAGAGTCTTAGAAAATCTTCCATTATTAGTTTAGAAAAACACAAAGTAATTTTTTGCCTTATCTCCAAGTTTGGATTGTTTTTCTTAATAGAGAAAACTGATAACGTAGAACAATGAGGTGAGAACCGCTGGACTAATGGCCTATGGTAAGCAAGAGGAGAAGGGATTCTATGCACAGGGATTCTATGCCTTAGCCAGTGCCACAGGTTATTCAGAGCATGGATCCCCAATCCCTGGGCCACGAACTGGAACAGGGCTGCACAGCAGGAGGTAAGCAGTGGTTCAGTTAGCAAAGCTTCATCTGTGTTTACAGCTGCTCCCCAACGCTCTCTTTACTGCCTGAGCTCTGCATTCTGTCAGATCAGCTGCATCATTAGGTTCTCAAAGGCATACAAATCCTGTTGTCAACTTCATATGTGAGGGAACTAGGTTGTGCGCTCCTTATGAAAATCCAATGCCTGATAACTGGAAGTGGAACTGAGGCAGTAATTCTAGTGCTGGAGAGCGGCTACAAATACAGATGAACATTAACCGTGAGGTTTGACTGCACAGAGACCATAAAACATCAGTTGGTTGCAGACTTATATAAGAACTGTATCAGTGAATGGCAAGTGAGTTGATGCACTTCAATTGTACAGCTGCATCTGGTGACAGGCTTGAGGTCAGAATCCAACACTTGTTTCAGTCTGGGCACGGCCCTCCCATTATTTTATTTATCAGTTCTGTCAGCACTTCTTTCCCACACTGCATATTTGTCTCCGTCACAATTTTGGTAATCCTACAAGCTAACACTAGCAAAAATGAGTAAAAAACAAACATCATTGGAGAGCTTCTTTGAAGCATTATGGTGTGTTGTATAATTATTTCATTATATAATACAATAGAAATCAAGTGCACAATAAGTGTACTTGAATCATCTTGAAACCACTCCCCACTCCCATTCCTCCCACTTCAGGACCATTGCAAAAATGTCTTCCACAAAACCAGTCCCTGATGTCAAAAAGGTGGGGGACTGCCGATCAGATTATTCCAGGAAGGCAATATGTTTGGCACTAAGTAGGTAGTACGGGGTACCTAGTGGTGAGCGTTTATGGACAATCTCTTCTGAGTGCTTCCATTGGAAGTAAGGATTGAGATTTGAGAACAGGAGATTTAAAATGTTGGGGAATGTGGGAGAACACAGGCTGTGAGTGTCTCTCCATTTGTGTTCAGTTGCGCAGTGCAAGTGTGGTACAGACAGCAGGTTACATTTAACTAAGGATATGATTTTTATCAAGTGATTATGATTGAGTTCAAATGTCTGCGGTTCAACGGGAACAATCTTTGGTCTGTAGTTTGTGTTTCATAAAATTATTACTGTTAGGAAATAAAATATTTTTAACCTAGAAAGCAGTTAATTCAAGCCAAAATTGAGTTGTGTAAGTGGACTAATCCATCTTTCCATTTCAATTATTCAATCTACTTTTTGGAAGAGATCCTCGATTTTGTAAAATTAAGTAGTGGCAATCTTTCTGCTTAAGGGCACATGTTTGAGCATAGTTCTTACATTTCACAAATAATACTAATTTTTCTTTCCTATTGATAACAGTAGGAACATATTAAGAAGTTTGGTTTAGCAAACAACCTATCGATAATTATGTATGATTCTGGAGGTGCAATAATAAACATAGAAACTGATCTCTCATAATTAAATTTCATAAATAAATCCTTAACATTTCGCCTACAAGACTGAAAAATATCCATAATGGAATTTTCTACTAGGTTATCAGAATATGTTTCATGAAACTTTGAATTTTAAGTGACTTCCTTCTTAAAGTTCTGATTAGCTTTTAACTTAAATCTGAGAAATTATTACTTGTTGCATTTTTGCCTAAAAAATTTCAGTCTACATTATAATATTAACTCACATTCAAACTTTCTGTTCTTAAATGCATGCATTTAATTTGTTATTTTAAAACAAATACCCATGCAAATTTAATGAACAACTAATTATGGTTTTCCACCACTGTACTTAAACAAATAGTAATTTTATTGGTCTGTCTTCTATCCTGCTTCTCTGAAAAGTTGTGTTCCTCAAATGAATAATTACCTACAGAATAATTAAATGTTGCTGATATGGTCTAGTCATCCCCCTTGCACACAAAAACTTCACATTCTGTCTTCTTGAAAATCTGTCTCCGTCATGTTGTATAAGTTTACTGTCCATCACACAACTGGCATCGATCCCTACCCAATTACACAAGAACATAGCACTATATTAAAAGACAAATAAGGTTTAATTTTAATCACTGACAGCCTGTGAGTCCATGTTCGATTACAGATTAAAAGAACCAATTATTTAAAAAAATAAAACTCTAATGAAAAGTCTTATGAATACTTTTCTTATGAACAGCAGGGCTTTGTGCAATCTAAGCCAGTCTCAGGAGAAGTCTGTACATCATTTAGACCATCATAAATATGGCCACTGCTTTTCTTTGAAAACAAGTCTCTTGAAATAGCTGATAAATCATGACAACATTGCAATTATCTGCACTTCTAACTCTGTCACACTTTAGAATCAAACAGCTGTTTGGATATGTAGATATCTTGGTATGGTGATACCTTAGGCTCTGCTGAGATCACGGCAGAAAAAGTGATAGGGGGCTTTCTTTCAGACTAGAGCATATCGGGTGACAGAGGCAAAGACAAGAAGGCAACACATCCAGGTAAAAATTTTCCATTTTTCATAGACTCGTACAGTCTTATAGTATGGTGACCATTGAACGTACATGAGTATACTTTGCCTCCAAAATGATAAAGAATCTCCCTGAACTCCAAAAGGCCAAGACTGCCCTGTCTCTGATCTGTAGCATAGAAGGCTGCTAAGCTAAGGAATGACAAAACTTATTCCTAAAGTAACATTTTGCCTTTCACCATACATGTAGGGCATTCCTACAACAAGTATTAGCTTAGTAAACAACAGAACAACAGTCTATCTGAGGAATCTTAATAGCAATGCCTAGTCAAATAGAACTGCTGAGGTTCTGGAGGAGTAACACAACAACAACAACTACATATGTATGTAGACTCCCTGTCTCATTCCCCTTTCTTTTATTTTTTAAATCATCTTTATTGAGGTGTAAATATAGAGTTAACTGCATATATTTAGAAGTATAATTTCTATAATCAAGAAAATTCATCATTATAATCAAGGAAATAAACATTGCTGTCATATCCAAAGTTTCATCACGCCCCTTGGTAGTGTCTACATCTCAATCTTTTCAAACATTTCTACCCTCCACAATCCATTCCCATGAAACCAGTGATCTACTTTTTATAGATTATAGAATCAATAAAATCACTGTAGGTTAGTTGGAATGCTAGCATTTTTTTAAATAAATGTAATTAGACATCATGCACTTTTTTTTTCTTGGCTTTTTATAAATTCAGCATAATTATTTTTTAGATCCATTCATGTTGTGTGTATCAATAGTTGATGCCCATTGCTTTATAAGTTTTTATAATTTTTTAAATTAAAAAATTTATAATGCTTTATAATTTTTTAAATTAAAAAATTTAAATTGTTTAGAGGTGAAGACTCTTTATTAACATTTTAAATTGACACATAGTAGCTGTACATATTTATCGGGTAGAAGGTGATATTTGGATACATGTCTACAATGCAAAAAATTCAAATCAGGTTAATTAGCATATTCATAACTTGTATCATTTCTTTCTGTTAGGAACATTCAAAATATTCTTCTAGTTATTTGCAAGTATACATAAGTTATGATTTTTAACTGTAGTCACATTATAGTGCTACAAAACGCTAGAACCTATTCCTCCTATTTAGCTTTAATTTTGCATCTATTAAAGCCAACGTCTTCCTGTTCTCCTCTTCCCCTTACCATTCCCAGCTTCTAGTAACCAATATTTTACTCACTACTTCTATAAGATCAACTTTTTGGCTTCTACATAAGAGTGAACACATGCAGGATTTCTCTCTCTGTTATTGACTTATGTCACTTAACATAATATTATCTAGATTCATCCATGTTGCCGTGACTAACAGGATTTCATGCTTTCTTATGACTGTATAGTATTTCATTGTGTATATACGAATCGAGACATAAAGATACCCTGAATTTATTTATTAAAAAATTGAGTATTTATTCTTACATGTTTAAACCTCAGTTACCTTCAAAGTATTCTCTGTTTGAGGCAACACACTTATTGAGATGCTTTTTCTACTGCTCAGTTTTTGAACTTAGCGATTTTGATGCTTTTTAGTACGTCTGTTGTGTTTTTCTTTTGTGTTTGTTTCATCTTTCACGTCAGGAAAATGTTTCCCCTAATGAATTTTTTCATGTGGGAAAACAAAAATAAAGTCATTGTGGGGTAGATCAGGTGAATAGGGGGGTGGGACATAGGGATCATGCTGTTTTTGTTCAAAAACAGAAAACAAAGATTCACTGGTGCACTTTGTTCATGTAAATCACCCATCATGAAATGGGCAAACATGTTGAAAGAATAAAAAAAAAATTTCACTGAAGCTGAAGACAGATTCTCACAATGTGAGCTGTTACAATGATGCTGATAGTTTCCTAGAATATTACCTGGGGGTTAAGCCTGTAACACAAAGGGCCTGTCTTCCAAAAGGCAATTCTGTTTTCTTGGAGTCCCCCCACATTTTCTTTATTCATTCATCTGTTGATGGACACTTAAGATAATTTCATATCTTAGCTATTATAAACAGTACTGTGATAAACAAGAGAGTGCAGATATCTCTCTGATACAGTGATTTCCTTTCCTTTGAATATATACTCAATAGTGAAATCCTGGATCATAGGTAGTTCTATGTTTAATTTTTAGAAGACTCTCAAAACTGTTCGCATTTCCACCAATAGTGTATAACGTTTTCTCTTATCCACGTTCTCGACAGCATTTGCTACTTTTTTATAATAACTATTTTAATTGACATGATGATGATATATCTCATTGTAGTTTTCATTTGCATTTCCCTGATAATTAGTGCTGCTAAGAATTTTTTTTTTATGAACCAGTTGACCATCGATACGTCTTATTTTGAGAAAAGTCTATTTAGAGCATTTGTTCATTTGTAATTTGGATTGTTTGTTTTTTTGTTAATTTGAGTTCCTTGTATATTCTGGATAGTTTGTAAATATTCTCGCATTCTGTAGGTTATCTTTTCACTATCTTGATCATTTCTTTCACTATACAAAAGCTTTTTAGTTTGATATAATCTCATTTGTCTATTTTTTGCTTTAGTTGCCTATGCTTTTGAAGCCTCATTCATAAAATATTTGCCCAGACTAATGTCCTGAAGCGTTTTCCCTTATTTTTTTCCTAGTAATTTCATAGATTGTTTCTATCATGTAAGGCTCTAACCTATTTAGAGCTGATTTTTGCATATGATGTGAGTTAGGGATCTAGTCTCAGTCTTCTGCATATGGATAACCAGTTTGCCCAACAACATTTATTGAAGAGTCTGTTTTTCTCCCAATATATGTTCTTGGTAGCTTTTTCAAATGTTAGCCAAAAATAGTTGGATTTATTTATTGATCCTCTATTTTGTCCTATTGGTCTATGTGTCTGTTTTTATGCAAATGCCAGGCTGTTTTTGTTACTATAGTTCTGTAGCACATTTTGCTGTCAACTTTGTTCTTCAGAATTTTCAGAATTGTTTTGGCTAGCTGGAATCTTTTGTGGTTCCACACAAATTTTGGATTTTTCCCTCCCTCCCTCCCTTCCTTCTTTCCTTCCTTCCTTCTTTTTCTTTCTTTCTTTCTTTTTTGAGTCTCTCATTCTGTTACCCATGCTGGAGTACAGTGGCACACTCATGGCTACCACATGTATGCCACCACACTTGGCTAATTTTTTTTCCTTTCTTTTATTTATTGTAGAAACGAGATCTCAGCTGGGCTCGTAACTCAGCCTGTAATCCCGCGCTTCGGGAGGCTGAGGTGAGTGGATTGCCTGAGTCCGAGGGTTCGAGACCTGCCTGGACAACTTGGCGAGACGTCATCTCTACAATAATTCAAAAAATTAGCCGGGCGTGGTAGCGTGCGCCTGTAGTTCCAGCTACTTGGAAGGCTGAGGCGGAAGGATCACTGGAGCCCAGCAGGTCGAGGCTGCGGTGGCCGGGAGCGGCCGCTGCACTCCAGTCTGGGCGTCAGAGCGAGACTCGAACTCAAAAAAAAAAAAAGGAACATCAAGTTACACAGGTTGATCTTGAAACCCTGAGGTCGGGCAATCTTTTCGCTTCTGCCTCCCAAAGTGTTGGGATTACAGGTGTGAGCCACTGCGCCTCCTCCCCCCCCCCACCCCCGTGCGTGGATAATGCCACTGGTAGTTTGTTAGGGATAACATGAATTTGTAGATCACTTTTGAGCAGCATGATCATTTTAACAATATTACTTCTTCCAATCCTTGAACCCACATTGAGTCACTCATATATCTATTTTTTTAGTGTGTACTCTTTAATTTCTTTCATCAATATTTATGATTTTTACTGTAGATCTATTTCACCTTATTGATTAAATATATTCCTAGCTCTTCTTTTAGGGGGTAGTTACTATAAATTGGACTGCTTCCTTGATTTATTTTTTAGCTAATTTACAATTGCTGCATAGAAATGCTATTGAAATTTATATATTGATACTGCATCCTGCAATGTTACTGAATTTATTGATCAGTTCTAAAAGTTTTGGGGTAGAATCTTTAGTTTTTTCTATACATGATTGCTCTCTCTTGTACTCCAAGTACTATGTCAAATAAAAGTGGTGAAAGTGGGCATGCTTATCTTGTTCTAATTCTTAGAAGAAAAGCTCTCAACTTTATCCAGTTTAGTATGATGTTAGCTATAAGTCTGTCATATATGGCCTTTATTTTGTTGAGGTACATTTCTTCTATATGTAATTTGTTGAGTTGTCATCACAAATGAACATTAACTTTTATCAAGTGCTTTACCGGTATCTACTGAGATTATCATATGGTTATTGTCCTTCATTTGATTGATGTGTTATATTACATCTATTGACTTACTTATGTTGCACCATCCTTCCATCCCTGGTATAAATCTTACTTCACCATGGCGAATTTTCTTTTTGATGTGCTATTGGATTGGTTTTGCTAGTATTTTGTTGAAAATTTTTGCATCTCTATTTATCAAAGATATTGGTTTGTAGTTTTCTTTTTCTTTTTTTTTATGTGTCCTTATCTGTTTTTGGTATCAGGATAATGTTACATTATAGAATGAGTTTGGAAGAAATTCCTACTCATATTTTTGGAAGAATTTGAGAATAATCTGTTTTATTTCTTCAAAAGTTTGGTTAATATAGCAGTGAAGCTATTCAGTGCTTGGCTTTTCATTGTTTGGAGTCTTTGTATTACTGTTTTAACCTTGTTACTTATTATCTGTCTATTCAGATTTCGTTTCTTCCGGATTTAATCTTGGTAGTTTGTGTGTGTCCATGAATTTATTCATTTACTTTAAGTTTTCCATTTTGTTGGTGTAGAGTTGTTCACAATAATTCTAACTATCCTTTGTATTTCTGTGGTATCAGTTGTAATATCTCCTTTTATGTTTCTGATTTTATATGTGGGTCTTACCTTTTTTTCCCCTTAGTCTAGCTAATGTTTTGTAGATTTCAATTATCTTCAAAAAGTACTTTTTGTTTCATGGATTTTTTTTGGTAAACTTTTAAAACTCTATTTTGTTCAGTTTTGCTCCTTCTACTAATTTTGGGTTTAGTTTGTTCTTGCTTTGCTATTTCTTTGGGGAACTTTTCCAGTTTCTAGGCCTTGAGGAATTGTTAGGTTGTTTATTTCAAGCCTTTCTGCTCTCCTGATGATGGCATTTATTGCTAAAAAATTTCCCTTTTAGCACTGCTTTTGCTGTATTTGATAGATTTTGGCATGTGGTGGTTCTATTTTCATTTGTTTCAGCAAATGCTTAAGTTTCTTTTTTATTTTTTCACTCACCCATTTGCCCTTTCACTAGCATGTTGTTTAATTTCCATGTATTACTACAGTTTCCCAATGTTTCTCTTGCTATTGATTCCTAGTTTTCCTCCATTGTGGTCTAAGAAGATAATTGATATGATTTCCAGTTTTTAATATTTGTTGATTTATGTTCTGTGGCCTAACATACATTCTATCCTAGAGAATGTTCTGTGTGCTAATGAAAGGATGTATATTTTGCAGCTGTTAGATGAAATGTTCTGTAAATATCCGTTAGATCCATTTTGTGTATAGTATACTTTAAATTGGATCTTTCTTTGTTGATCTTCTGTCCTGATAATCTGTGAAATGCTGAGACTGGAATGGTGAAGTTCCCAACATTATTGTATTGGAGTTTATCTCGCCATTTAGATTTAATAATATTTGCATTTTATATTTGGTACTTTACTACTATGTAATTACTTTTTTTGCTTTATTTTGTTTTGTTTTTAACAGTTTTTGACTTAAAGTCTGTTTTATTGAATATAAGTAAAGCTACTCCTGCTTGCTTTTGGTTTCCATTTATGTAGAATATCTTTTTCCATTCATTGACTTCCATTCTACATGTGTCTTTATAGGTGAGTTTATTGTTGGCGGCATACAGTTGGTTCTTGTTTTTCTTATTCATTTAGCTAATATACATCTTTTAATTAGGGGAATTTATATTATGTACATTCAAGGTTATTATTTATTAGTGAGGACTTCTGTCATTTTGTTAATTGTTTTCTGGTTGTTTTTATGGTCAGTTTTAAAAAAAAATTTTCTCTTGTATTTTGGTCGCTTTCTATAGTGATAAAGTTTGATTTCTTTATCTTTCTCATTTGTCCATCTGCTCTACCAGTGAGTTTTTTTTTCTTTTCTATGTTTTTATAATGGTAATTATCCTTCTTTCCCTTCTAAATATAAAACTTCCTTAAGGATTTTTTGTAAATCTGGATTAGTGGTGATGAATTCCTTTAGTTTTTGCTTGTTTGGGAAAGACTTCACTTCTTCATCTCTAAATGATAGCTTTACTGGGTATAATATCCTTGGCTTATAGTTTTCTTTTCAGTTTTTGAATGTATCACTACATTCTCTCCTCATCTGCAAGGTAAAATTTCTGCTGAGAAATCTGCTGTTAGTCTAATATGTATTATTTTATGTTACTTGACACTTTTGCTGTTCTTAGCATTCTGTCTTTGCCTTTTGGCATTTTCACTATAATATGCCTAGGAGAGGATTTTTTTGGGTTAAATATATTTGAGAACTTGGAATTTACTGGATTTGGATGCCTACACCTCTCCAAGGACTTGAGTTTTTAGCTATTATTTAATTAAATAGGCTTTCTATGACATTTCACACTTCTCCTTTTGGTACTCCTATAATGTGCATATTTGCTCTCTTAATGGTGTCTTATAATTCTGTCAGTATTCTTCATTATGTTTTATTCTTTTTATTTTCTATTTTTGTCTGACAGGTTTAATTCAAAAGACCTGTCTTCAAGTTCAGAAATTCTTTCTTCTACTTGACCTAGTCTGTTTTTGCAGTCTCAATTGTAGTTTTTAAATTTTATTCATTGAATTCTTTAGCTTCAACAGTTCTACTTTTCTCTTTTAAATCTCTGTCTCATTGTTGAATTTCTCATTCAGATCATGAATTATTTTCTTAATTTTCTTGAATTATCAGTCTATATCCTCAAGAAGTTTCCTTGTAATCATTATTTTGACTTTTTCAACATTTTATAGATTTTCTCTTCTTTGGAATCTGTTACTGGAGAATTATTATGTGTCTTTGGAAGTGTCATTTTTTTCTTGCTTCTTAATAGTTGTGTGTGTTTGTGTGTGTGTGTGTGTGTGTGTGTGTGTGTGTGTGTGTGTGTGTATCCCTGTGTTGATATCTATACATCTGGTGGAATAGTCACCTCTGTTCCACTTTTGTAAGTGAAGACTTTTTGTTGTTGTGCCCTATAATGTCAGTTGGGTAGGGTGCATTGGTTCTGGGTCAGCATGGTAGTGTAGTCTTGTGTGATTTATTTGGCTAAAATCAGCATTAGCCATGTATGCAAGTGACTCAGTGGCCTAGACTCCTAGTGTTTGTGGTAATGGTGGTGTGGTGTTATGTGGGCATGGGCTGCTGAGTGAGATGATTTTTCAGTCTCTAAAGGAAAAACACACTGGATATGTCATCTCTGCTGCTTGCAGAAACAGTTTTCCTAGCAGTGGACAAAGGTCAGGTCAGTCTTTAGGCCCTGGGGATGCATGTGGCACACGACAGCCCTACCAATCAAGGGGGTGGACTTTCTGGTAACACATGCACTGAGTAGCTGGTTCTTAGGTCTGGGGGTGTGCAGGTATCAGTTTTCTCAGTCTTGGGAATGGTCCCCTATTGTACTGATCTCCCAGTTTTGGTTGGTTGGTCGTTTTTTGTGGGGGGAGGTAGAGCACTGTGTGGGCACAGGTGCCAGGTTTATAGTTTTATTACTGGACCCAGCTAGGATTGTCGCATTGTAACCTTTTCTGTGGGTGTAGTGGATAACATCAAGAGCTCTAAGATGTGGAGCCAGAGAAGCTAATGGTCTCCAGGAAAGAACACATTCTAGCAATGATTCTGTTCTCCAAATGGCATCATACCATAGCAGCTTGGGTCCTGGAATAAGGGGACCGACTGTAAGTTTCTTCTTTGGATCATTATGGCTATGTGCATGCTAGGCAACTTTCTGTACTCAGTCCAGAATTTCTGAAGACTGTGGGGCTTTTCTGTGGCAGACATCCATGGTGATAATGGGGACTGCTGGGGATCTCCCACTTACCTATCCCCATAATGAGTACCCCTTGGCTCCAAGCCAATTCTCCCTGGATACTTTGTTTTCCTCTCTATGCTGCCATCCTGACCTTTTGTATTTCAGAGAGTGTTCATAACCCTCCTTGCTAAATTTCAGTGTTCTCCCTTAGATACTCTACTTAAAGTTTAGTTTTCTACTTCAAGTTCTCCTTGTGGGAAGAGACATTTGTTGGGCACATTTTATCAGCTATTTGATCTGGGGTTTTTTTTTAACGCTGTGGTCTGGTGTCACTATCACAATTTTAAAAATCCATTCACCTCCTAAAGAACATTTCAGCCATTTCCATAATTTCAAATAAATTACAAATAAAGCTTCCCTTAATATTTGTTCTAAATAAAATCTTGCTTTCCTTTATTACATTGCAAAGAGTAGGATTGAAGAGTCAATATGAAAGATCTACACTTAACTTTTTATGAAACTCCTAAATTGCTTCCCAAATAGTTTTACCATTTTACATTCTGACCTTCAATATGTGGGATTACCAGTTGCTTCATTTTCTTGCCATCATTGAGTATGGTCATTCTTTTTACATTTCAGGCATTCTAATAGATATTTAATACTATTTCATTGTGGTTTAATTAGCATTTTCTTAATGATTAATAATGTTGAGCATCATTGCAAGTGCTTATTTATTATTCATACGTTTTCAGTGGTTATCTCTCTGTTCAACACTTTAAAATTTGTTTATTTAATTTGTTATTATGAGTTTTGAGATCCTTTATATATTTTAAATAGAAGTCCAAATTTGTGTCTTCTCTTTTTATTCTTTTTTTTTGAAGAGTGCATGTTTTTTAATTTTGATAGGTCCAACCGAAAGAAAAAAATGTTAAAGAACATACTATTCATGCTGCACTAAATAAATCTTTGCCTAAAACAAGGTCAACAGATTTTTCTCCTATATTTTCTGACATAAATTTTATACTTTTTAAAAATACACTTGTAAATTATAATTTGGAATTATGATTTATATGTAGTTAATGTATGCATATAGATCACAGTGTGGACCAAAGTTCTTTTGCTTATAGATATAATTGTGCCAGATCATTTGTTGTGTATGCTTTTTAAACTGGATTGCCATTGTATCTTTGTCAACAACTAATTGACCATATGTGTGTAAGAATCTATGGACTTTTTCTTCTTTTCCAGTGAGGTATTTGTCTATATTGTTGCCACCATAGCCTTTATCAATAAAATTTTATATATTTTTATTTTATTTTATTTTTGAGTTGGAGTCTCACTCCATCACCCAGGTTGGAGTGCAGTGGCATGCTCATGGCCACTCAAGCATCGACCTGCTGAGTTCCAGCGATCCTTACACGTCAGACTTCCAAGTAGCCAGAACTACAGGCATGTGCTGCCATGTCCAGCTAAGTTTTTATTTATTGTAGAGACGAGGTCTCGCCATGTTGCCCAGGCTAGTCTTGAACCCTCAGGCTGAGGCAATTCTCTTGCCTTGGCCTCCCAAAGTGCTAGGATTACAGACTTGGGTCATTGCACCCAGCCATCAATAAAAGTTTAAAATGATATTTAATGCTCTAACGTTGTTTTTGTTTTTCAAAACTGTTTGTGCTAGGTTCTTTGCATCACCACATGACTATTAAAAATGACTTGTCATTTTTACATAAAGAATACTAGGATGCTAATTGGAATTTTAGTGAATCTATATATCAATTTTAAAATAACTGACTTATTAAATAATATTCAGTCTATTATTTGTAAGCACACCAAATCAGTTCATTTAATTTATCTTTAATTTATCTCAGCAATTGCTTGTAAATTATTGTACACAAGTCTTATCTTTTGTTGTTATATCAATCTCGAAGTCTTTTTTTTCCTATGTTATTAGAAATATTTTTTATTATAATTTGCAATCATTTGGTGCCTGTATATAGAAATACAACAGATTTTTTAATATTAGGAAACTAAACTGGGCTCAGTGGCTCAGTCTGTAATCCCACGCTTTGGGAGGCTGAGGTGAGTGAATTGCCTGAGCCCGCGGGTTCAAGACCCGCCTGGACAACTTGGCGAGACCTCATCTCTACAATAAATCAAAAATTAGCCGGCGTGGTAGCGTGCCTGTAGTTCCAGCTACTTGGAAGGCTGAGGCGGAAGGATCACCGGAGCCCAGCAGGTCGAGGCTGTGGTGGCCAGGAGTGGCCACTGTACTCCAGTCTGGGTGACAGAGTGAGACTCCAACTCAAAAAAAAAAAAAAAAATTAGGCATCTATGCTAACTTTACTGGTAAATTCATTCAGTTCTAGTAGTTTTTTGAAAAAAAAGATTCCACAGAATTTTATACATTGATGATCATATATTGTGTGAATAAGGCAGTTTTATTTATTCTTTTCTAACTGGGATGCCTTTTATTTGTCTTTTTTTTCCCCCCTTTTTAAAAAAATTATGATACTCTCTAGAGCATTCCATACATTGTGAAGGAGTGTAAGGAGAGAACTTTTTGCCTTGTTTCTGATCTTAGGTGAAAAACACTCAATTACTCATTAAATAATATGTTGACTGTACATTTTATCTAGATATCCTTTATCAGTGCAAAGAAGTTCCCTTATGTATTTATAGTTTGCTGAGAATTTTTATTGAAGTGGATGATGAAATTTGTCAATGCATTTTCTCCATCTAATGAGATGACCATTATTTTAAATGTATATGGTGAATTACATTTATTTATTTATTTATTTTTGAGTTGGAGTCTCACTCTGTCGCCCAGACTGGAGTGCAGTGGATGCTCCCGGCCACCGCAGCCTCCACCTGCTGGGCTCCAGCGATCCTTCCGCCTCAACCTTCCGAGTAGCTGGAATTACATTGATTTATTTAAAATAGGTTTCAATTTTAGAACAGTTTTAGTTTTAAAGAATACTTGAGAAAATATTGAAAAGTGTTCTCATATTTTCTATACCCAATATCCCCATTATATCTTAAATTACAATAAAGATATAATATTATTATTAACTAAAAGCCATAGTTTATTCAAATTTCCTTCGATTTTATTTAATGTCTTTTTTCTGACTAGATTTTATCTAGGGTACCACAATACATTTATACATTTCACCTTAGGCGCCTCTTGGCTGTGACAGTTTCTCTGACTTCCTTGTTTTTTTAATCAACTTGAGAGTTTGAAAAGTACTGGTCAGGTATTTTATAGACTGTCCCCTACTGGAATTTTTCTGCAGTTGTTTTTACTGATTAGATTATGATTATCGGTTTCAGGTAGTAAAATTACTGAGGAAAAGTGCCATTTTCATAACATCATATTAACAGTGCATATTATCCACCAATGGTTTATAACTCTTGATATTGACCTTGTTCAGCAGGCTAAGGTATTGTTTGCCAATATCTCTACTATAAGGTTACTCATTTTTTCCCTAGTTCCATGCTGTACTCTTTGGAAGAAAGTCACTATGCATAGTTCACACATAAAAAAATGGACACTGATTAATATTTAAATGCCAGAAAAATTTGCTTTGTAAAAAAATACTACTTGATTATTAATGTAATATGATTTTCATATGTTAGATTCAATTTGTTAAAATTTTAAGAATGTTATCTTTGTTTATAAAGAGCATTAATTTGTCATTTTTTTCTTATAATTTTTTCATCTAGTTTTCATGTAACAGTAATGTTGGCCTTATAGAATGAGGAGAAGAACATTTCCTATAAGATTTCATGGAAGAGTTCATCTAAAATTCTTTTCTTCTTCTTCTTCTTTAAATGCTTGGAAGAATTTCCCAGGGAAGCCATCTGGACCTCGGATTGTCTTTGTAAAAACAATTTTTACTACAAATTCAGTTTTTAAAATAGATATAAAGCTATTCCAATTATCCATATATACTTGTGTGAACTTTACTACTTTGTGTCTTTCAATAACATTGTCTATTTCATCTGGCTCATAAAATTTATTAGCATGACACTGTTCATAATATTCTCTTATTGTCATTTGAACATCTGTAGATTTTATAGCAATATTATTTTTCCTGATATTGGAAATTTATATCTTATCTCCTTTTTTCCTAACGTATCAAATGATCAATTTAGAATTTTATCAATTATAATGATCTCAATGAAACATGTTGAATATTATTGGTTTCTTTCTATTACTTTTTTTCCCTGATTTAGAATCCATGGCTTTCCATGGTCTTTATAATGTCCTTTCTTCTATTTACTTTGGGTTTCATTTGCTCTTCTTTTTTCCAGCTTCTTAAAGGAAAAGAAAAGGCCACCAACTTGAGATTTTTCCTAGTTTCTAAAATAGGTATTCAGTTCTATGCACTTCCTTCTAAATAGGTATTCAGTTCTATGCACTTCCTGCTTTTATAGCCTTTCATTAGTTTTAATATGTTATAGCTTCACTTTCAGTCAATAAAAAAATTTAGTTTCCTTCTAACATTTTTATTTGCCTTGTAGAATATTTAAAAATATGTTATTTAGTTTTCAGGTATTTAGAAATTTTATAGATATTTTTTGTGTTGATTTCTTAATTTTTTAAAGTCAGATAACCCAGTTTTGTAAGTTGAATAAATTTAAATTTGAGAATTGTTTCATGACTCAGAATGTGTCTAATTGGATAAAATATTTTCTATGTACTCGATTAAAATGTATTTTATATTGGTGTTGACTGCAGTGTTGTATAATATTCAATTAGGTCATGTTGTTTGATTTTTTCAAGTTTTCCATACAAATCCTCCATCTACTTGTTTTAGATTTCTTAGATACGACAACAAAAGAAGAAGTGATAAAAGGAAAAAAGGATAAATTGGATTTCATCAGAAAAACAACATTTGCATTTCAAATTCACCATTGAGAAAGTAAAAACACAAACCTCCAACTGGAGAAAAAAGAAATATACAAAATGCATTTCTAATAAAGAACTTGTATCCAAACTAGAAAACAAACACAAATATAAATTCTTATAACTAACAGTAAGACAAATAATTAATTTTAAAATGTTTAAATATTTGAATAGACATTTTGCTAAAGCCCACACACACGAAAAAATGCCCAACAATGTTAATTGGTCAAGGAAATACAAATTAATATCACAATGGGATCCCATTTCACAACCAATAGAATAGTTTCAACTTTAAGAAAAGTTAAAAATAAATTTAAAAAAACCAGATGGTAACAAGTGCTTGCAAGGATGTGAAGAAACTGGAATCTCATACATTACTGGTAAAATAATGCAGCAGCTTTGGAAACCAGTTTGGTAGTTTCATAAAAATTTAAATATAAATTTACCATAAAACCCAACTGTTCCTCTTTTAGGTATATGCCACCAGAAATGAAAATATATGTTCACACACAGACTTGATGTGAATGTTCATGTCAGCATAATTTGCAACAGTCAAACATTGGCAATCTATAGAAATGGATATTATATGAGAGTTGTCTCGGCTGAGAGCTGGTGAAGGGTTGAGGAGTGCCTGCTATTGGGCGGGAGCGTTTTCTTTGGCAGGATAGAAATGTTTTAAAATTAGATTGTGCTAGTGCTATACAACTCAATATATGTATTACAAATATAATAGTATACTTAAAATGAGTAAATTTCATTGGCTATAAATTAAACATCAGTAAAATTGTTTAAAGGGACGTATATACAACACAGGAAAATTGGTTATGAGTTAAATCTCAGATATTCAAAAATATTATTAATTTTCTTAGGTCCAATAATTATATTATGGGTTTATATGATAAAGTTTTGTTCTTTTTGTTGTTATTGTTTGTTTGTTTTTGATTCAGGGTCTCACTCTGTGGCCCAGCAGGAGTACAGTGGCAGAATCACAGTTCACCACAGCCTCAGTCTTCTGGGCTAAGGCAATCTTCCCATCTCAGCAGACTGTCTATTCTTTAGAGATGCATAAAATGAAGTATGGTGATGTTTGCCAACTGCTTTCAAGTGGTTCAGCAATATGTCGCACACGTGTGTAAAGTAAATAGGATAAAGTAGTAATAGTTGTTAAACTATTTGGAAATTATTCAGGTGTTCATTGTATAATTGAAAAATTGTATAATAGAAATGAGAAAAAATGTGAATCATGTTATATTAAATGTTAGAAAATTATCAGGAAAAATTATGAGTCATTCTTTGTGCAAACTCTAAAGGGGGAATAGAGGTAACTGGATTTAATATTTAAAGAAAGAAAATACCAATTATACTAACTTTAAGGAAATTTTTTTAAATATTTGATTAGACATTAAACACATCTTAATTTAAATCAGACAATAGAGAGTGAAACCTGCTAATATAACTTTTATTCTATATTTTATCAAATATTTTAATAAATGTAATAACACAGGAAAATTAACAACTGTGAAACAGCAAATTATTTATTTTTTGCTGATGACCCAATGACATCAGTAAAATTTAATAGATTTAATTAAGAAATTTTATAAGCTGGAAGTATGTGAGAATTAGGAGCATTGAGAGCTTTCCTTAACTCTTATAATAAGTACTATAAATCAAAGAGAGATTAATTGTTTTACAGTTATAGGACAGACTATAAAATTTAAGAATCTATTAAAATAAATAAGCATAGTGGCTCACATCTGTAATCGTAGCACTTTGAAAGACTGAGGCAGGAGGATCGTTTGAGGCCAGGAGTTCAAGAACAGTCTGGGCAACACGTGAGACCTTGTCTCTAAAAAAAGTAAAAAAAAAAAAAAAAAATAGGTGTGGTGCCACGTGCCTGTATTTCTAGCTACTTGACAAACTTAAGAGAGAGCAGTGCTTGATCCTGGGAGTTTGAGGCTGCAGTGAGTCATGATTGTGCTACTGTACTCCGGTCTGGATAACAGAGTGAGACCTCCAACTCAAAAATAATAAAAAAAAGAAAGATATATGTCATAAAAAACTATACATAGATATATCATAAAACAGCAATTCTCACAAAATTAGTATATAAATTCAGTGCATTCCTATTAGAATATCAAAGGATATTTTTGTGAAGAATTGGATAAAATAATTTTAAAGTCCAAAGAAAGAGAAAAATGCTAAATAAAGTAGTTCAAAGAACCGTGAGGGGAAAAGGTACCTTTACAGACAGCAATATATACTATAAAGCCTATGTTATCAAGTTAATATGGTATTAGTATAGAAAAATACATATAGAGCAGTGGAACTAAGTTAAGAATCCTGAATTAGACCTCTATACAAAGAAAGTATATCTATATTTATATTATATTATTTATATAAATAAATATAAAACTTAAGTAGTTATTAAATGAAAAATAATGCTGACAAAGCTAGCCATCCTTGTGGAGAAATAAATGCCCTGATTCTTACATTGACAAAATTAAATATTATGGATAGATTAAAACCGAATTTAAATAACTTAGGTGTGTAGTAGGCTCTGCCACCTAGGTTTGTGTAAGTACATTCTATGATGTTCATACAATGACTAAATTGCCTAATGATGCATTTCTCAGAATGCATCTCTGTTATGTGATGCGTGAGTGTATTTATAGAAAAAATATATAGACCGATATACACTAGGAATTATGATGGTGTCAAAGGAAATAAGATTACTCTAAGAACACAAATATGTGAGCACTTTTTGCATTCATATAAACTTGGCTCATATTAAATTAAAAGGAAAACACAAACACAATATTAATATGCAATTTAATACAATCCCATTTATGATCATTTCATGCTTCTATTATTCCAGTTGCCCTCTAGCACAACTTTTTGCACTCAATCACTTCCCACTTAATTTCATTGCATGCACTGCAGGTTAAGTTTCCTCCAAACCTATTTTCACATTATCATCTTCCTCCTACTCAAATGGCATCAGAAGTGCTATACCTTCTGCAAATCAAGTCCAACTCATTGAAACTATGATGGAAGATGTTGTTTTTTTATCCCTGTCAGAGCCCTTTCTTGCTTCTCAGTGTGTTTTAGGAATGCATTTCCAATCTCAAATTCTCAGTATTACCCTCACTTCCACCACATCAATATGTTTCCTGGTCAAATAACATATTAGGCTTACTGCTGTTTTTTTTTTTTTTTTTCCTCCTCTTAAACAGTTCATGTCACTCACTTTTCTTAAAATATCACTTCATTACAAATTAGAAAACTTAACCCCCTCCTTATCCTCCTACGGGTCCTTTTCTGGGAATAGTAAGTGAGGGTCAAAAAGATTTAATGACAAAGATGTTCATTGGAACTTGGTTTATAATGGAAACAATGTCAGAAACACCTGTGTGATTAGGGGAAAATAAGTTAAATGATTTATGGCACATCAATACAGCAACACCAAAGCAGATATTAAATATCATGTTTTAGGTGACTATATGACCTCACAGTAAGCATATTTAGTGTTTATTCTTAAAATTTTAAAAGGTTTTAAAACATAGTAATTGTTTAACTGATGGAATTGTGTAATCTGCTATACGACAGAGATATAATTTGTCAGAAAACACAGTAATTAGTTTCACACAGTGGTTTCTTATTATATTCTTCATGAATGAATGATGGTTATCACTGCCAAGACCAATTTGTGAAAAACAATTTAAAGACATTTTAAAACAAATGGAAGGAGGTAGGAGAGAGTATATGGTGTTCAGCTGGATATATGTACAGAATAGAACTTAAGTATTCAGAATGGACAGGCCACATCCTGCAGTAAAGCCATCCTAAACATTAGTTCTCTTGGCCTCAATTATGTATAATTATGAATACTTATTTAGAGACTGAGTTGGAAATTATATCCTCTAGCATGTCTGGAGGGCAGATACTTTATGCTATCAGTTAAATGCAATTGACAGAATTTGTGTAAAATTTACATTAACAGGTAAAAATTTTAAAACCCGATGTGACAGATGCTGACCCAACAGTCTTTTGCAAGATTTTTCTTTCTATTCCTTAGAAGTACAAAGTCTAGAAAATGAAACACTGATTTTTACAGCTTCCTTGCAGCTGCGTTGACTATGCAACACAGTCACATACAATGAGATGTAAGCAGAAGTTTCCTGGTGGAATTCTGGGAATTTTTGCTTCTCAGATCATAAGGATCAGACATAGCCAGCACTATCCCTTCCTACATTCTTCTTGCCTCAAACACAGATATGATGCCTGGAGCTTTTTCAGCTGCCAGAAGGGAAGGGCCAAGGGGATTGCAAATATTAAACAGAGATTTGCTCAAGTAATTTCAAGAGTGATAGTTTCGATAAGTGCCTCAAAGGGAAAGTAGAGGGTCTCCAGCTGGTGCTAAAATATTTTATCTAATAAATAATTAATATATTTACTTAATTAAACAAAATATGTGAATGTGTTCTCATGATAAACATTCAAATAATATCAAAAAGTATATTAAGTGAAAAATATACACCATACAACTTCCTCACCCCCAGATGCAATTTCCATTTTCAAAGGAAATAATTGTAAATAGTTTGCTATTTATCAAGACCTCTATTTAGGTATTTACACACATATATGTAGCATATATAAACATATGGGTTAGTTTTATATGAGTTAGCCATAAATGATACTGTGTGTATTTGAAACATTTCTTCATTACTTATCAATGTGACATGAAAGTCTTTCCACATGTGTCCATGTAAGCTTCATTTCTTTCTTTCTTTTCTATATTGTAACCCTTATTCCATTTTATTGAATGGAATTTAGGTGATATTCAATGTTTTGCTGTTGAAAATGCTGCTATTTTAAACATTGACGCACATAAATTTTTTTGTATATATGTGCAATTCTTTGGGCTAAATACCTAGCTAAGTGGGTGAACAGATAAGCAAATTCTAAATCTTTATAGTTACTGTCAAATTGACTTTATAAGAATCTTTATACATGTATATATGTATTAATAAATGAAATATTGTGGTTTCCCATACCTTAACCAAAATGATATTGCCATTTTGTGTTATTCTTTCAAATGTAATAAACAAATTGAATCTATTTTAATTTGCTTTTCTTGGTTATTATTTCATCATACATTTATTAAAATACATGTATTATTTTGTGCATAGCCTATTATACTGTCTTTTTTCTATATAACTGTCTTTTTAATAGATTTAAATAGTACTTTTAAAAATGTGTTTGACCTCTGCCTCAAATATTTCTTTAAATAGTACTTTTCATATTATTATTATTATTTTGAGTCAGGGTTTCGCCCTGTCACCCATGCTGGAGTGCAGTGACATAACCATGGATTACTGCATGCAGCCTCAATCTTCTGGGCTCAGGTGATCCTATTACTTCAGCCTCTTTTGTATAAGGAACTACAGGCATATACCATCACACCCAATTAGTTAAATTTTTGTGTGTGTATGTGTGGAGATGGAGTCTTGCTATGTTGCCCAGGCTGATCTCAAACTCTTGGGCTCAAGCAACCCTTCCACCTCAGCCTCCAAAGTACTGAGATTACAGGCATGAATTACCACATCCAGCCTACACTTTTTATATTCTTGATATTTTTATCTATTTTGTGGAGGGGAGATAGATATTTTACCCAAACTTGCCCATTTAAATTATATCTTTGTCATATTTCATTTCTAAACAATATTTAATTTTCATATAGTTAAACATCAGTCTTTTTCTTAAACTTTTCAGGTGTATTCTAAAGCTTAGGCTGGCTTGTTTTTATCAATGATTGTATCAGATGTTTTTATCAGATGATTATAATAACAATTATTCAAATCCTCTTTGAAATGCTTTCATATTTTGGTCTTAAATTTAATCCTTTAGCCCATCTGGGAAAGTATTTTTGTTTATATTATGATTTGGGGTTATGTCTTTGTTTCCTAAATAAAAGTTTGGCTGCCCCAGTATTATTTTTTAGCTCATTTTTCCTTATTCATAAATTCATACTTTGACAGAACTATGCCATTGTGAAAAGTTTCAGAAAGCTAGAAAATCACAATGAATACTATAGCATCCATTTAGGTAGACACCATCCAGCTATATTTTTAATCATATTTTGTGCTTGTTTGAGAGTAAAGGGAAAAAATCAGGGCAGTTCCTTTCATTCTTAAGGTTATTCCTAGCTCTCTTTAGAAATTGTTACTCTTTTGAAGTTGCTGTGCATCACTTCCATTCATCTGATAACATTTTTTTGGTATGTGTATGTAGCCACAAACAATAAATTGTGGAATTATTTATGCTTTTAAGCTTTACATTAAGATATAGAGTTCAGCCGGACTCGGTGGCTCAGCCTGTAATCCCGCCCCTTGGGAGGCTGAGATGAGTGAATTGCCTGAGGCCGCGGGTTCGAGACCTGCCTGGGCAACTTGGTGAGACCTCATCTCTACAATAAATCAAAAAATTAGCCGGGTGTGGTAGCGCGCGCCTGTAGTTCCAGCTACATGGAAGGCTGAGGCGGAAGGATCACCGGAGCCCCGCAGGTCGAGGCTGCGGTGGCCGGGAATGGCCACTGCATTCCAGTCTGGGCGACAGAGTGAGACTCCAACTCAAAAAAACAAAAAAAATAGATATAGAGTTCTAGCAAGATTCTAGAACTTCCCTACCCACCATTTTATTTCATTGAGATATTTTCTAAATCATTATTATATTTTACTATTGAAAGTTTTTTATATTTAATCATATCATTCATTTCTCTGCTTTGTGCTATTTTTCTTATCTGTCTTTTGAGTTTTTAAATCTATCCTGCTAACTTGTATTTTCTAAAAAATGTTTTATGATATGTCTTTGGGTGGTAAGAATTCTCAGTTCTTGTATTATTGAAATTATCCTGATTTTTCCGCCTCTCTTGAATGCTACTATAGCTCAGTATAGAATTTCATTATCATTTAACTTTCATAGGTTTTCATGATTCTCTTGAGACACTGACACTTATTCCTTGTAATGCAATGTTCTTTAATACTTTTCAAAATGTTAAAGCTTTCCTATCAGCCTTGGTTTAATTACAATTCTGCACAACATACACGATGTAGTTCTTTTTCCAGATGTCCTTCAGGAAAATTTGCAGTACCTTCCTCTGTGAATGATCATGACTTCATCTGCTTGTAATATGTCTTTGTGTTACCTCTGATTATTTATTTTTCTGTATTATTTTCTCTTTTTGAAAATCAGATGAAAGATTTTTTTTCCTTTTTTAATCTAAGTACTTTAAATTATCTTTCACATTTTTCATAACTGTCCTTTTCTATTTTCAGTAAGCTTCTTCTTATTTTCAATTTTTAAAAAATTAGTCTATTCTATACATGTTTCTATTTAAATGTTTTCCTCTTTGATAGTATTTTTCCATTTTGAAGATATTCATTAGCCTCTTTCTAACACAGACATTATCATTCCTCCAAGGATATACTATCCACAGCCACTCTCTTAGAACATATATATTTTTTAAAATTTGCATTTGCTTCATTAATATTATGGCTTTGAACATTATTTTTCCATATTTCAATGTGATTTTTTATCTTTCATGCCATCAATTTACTTCAAATGCTCGTTAATTTTTGGTTATGCATTAATATTTATATTTGTGATTCTATGTTCACCTATTTTGTGGTGCTATTTCTATTTACCACATTGTGCTTTTGGTGACTATGAGTGAACCACAGGACTGCTGTTAAATATAAATATGCTAGTAGTTTGACTTCTGGCCGTGAAGGTCCCTGAGTCCCTAACCACTAATAGTAAAGTTGGTTTGCTAGATGAAGAGTATTTTTCTCTCTTCTTTCAGTCCAGGAAAAAGTATCTCTGCTATTCAAAGCTTTCTATGGAAAGACTTTAAACCGGCTAGCTAGTTTAACTGGGATAATTTCTCCAAACATATTGACAAGTGCCCTGGGACTCCTATTGTGCTTCGTATAGTCACTGCCTCTGAATGAATGGTACAACCAAACATGGCATTAGGGTCATTTCTCTGAGTTGCAGCATTTCAGAAATCATAGAAAGAGCACCAATTTAAAAAGTTAAGGAATATATATATGTGTGTGTGTGTGTGTGTGTGTGTGTGTGTGTGTGTGTGTGTGTGTGTATATATATATATATATATATCCTCTTATAATACTTGGAGTAGCCATGCAACCACGGGCAAGTGAGTTAACTGTTCTGAGGGAGAATTATCTTGTTTCTAATAAATATGATCATAGTTTTATCACAGATTTGTTAGAGATACTATATGTAAAATATTTTAAAAGTTTTTTTGCATAGTATCTGCTTAAGAAGTGATAGTCTACCCCATAGTATAAACATACATTAACTATGGCAACTGGTGAACATGTATCTAACAAGATATTAACAATTCAGAATACCAATTTGGCCGTTAGTTTAGAGGAAATGTTCGGGAAAATGTGGGTAGCATATAGCTACATTTTACTGAATTTAGAGACTAAGAAATATCTATTGTATGAGGTTCTATGCTGAAAGTTCTGAAGAGTAAAAGCTTGGTCATTTGAAGGGGGCAACCCCCCCAAAATAATTCTTGCATCTCAGCATTGGTCTTGTATATTATTTCATTTAGATGCATATGTAGATGATTGATATTCACCTCAGATTTTATTAAGATAAGCCAGGGTGATTAAGCATTCTTACTGAGATTTAAAAGAATTCACAGTTCATGCAGCAACTTAGGATATCTAATTGAAAGAGAAGATGGGAAGTCCCACAGAGAGCAGTGATTTATATGGATACCTACAAAAATAGGTAGTTTATTTGGAATCCAAATATATATTCTTCACTATCATTCTGAACTTTCTACATTTTATAGACAAAGGTCAGTTTCTGAGGCTGCACAGTAGATTAGATACCATGATAGAACTGATTCACTTCTTCCATGGTCAATTTGATTTATTTTCTACAGCAAACAAAATAAATACACCAGTTGTGCTGAGGGTTTGTGATCTAGATTATCTTACTATCTCAGCCAGACCAATAGGTGGTATCTAATCCATTTTCTTAGATTAATGTATGCCATAGTTTGAAAATTTCGACTATATTTCCAATTTGCCATGTTGTCTTATATGGATTCAATAATAATTTCTGATTATTCTAAGCACTTAAAATATGAACAAGAGAAACTGTAAACTTAAATATGCTGAGCACAAATCACATATTTTAGATGACTCATGTATGTTTTCAGTAAATGAAGCAGAAATAAAAATATTTTTTAAAAACTGAAAAATGAATGAAGATGGAATTATGGACTGCTGATGCACACTAGTTTTGAAGTCAAATTACGTGAATAAGAGTTTTGATTTACCTTCTAAAAGCCACATGTCTTTAGGCAACTTCTCTAACCTCAATAAACCATTATTTTTTATCCTGTCCGTAAAATAGAGATAACAATAGAACTTATTGCATAGGGTTGGATGAGAGTTAAAAGAGACAAAGTACGCAAAGCATGTTAACATAGTGAAAATAATAAGCAATGAATAAATATTAGCTATGATTATTTTACTTGCATCTATTAAGCCCTTTTCATCCCACATTTTACAGTAAAAATAATAGATAAGTTTGATAAGCTTTAAGCACATTTTGTTTTGACAAATACTTAAACCTGGCAAAGAAATCTCACCCAAAGATGGACTGGTTTTCTGTATGTTGTTGTTCACCTCTAAACCAATGTAATGTAGAGCATTAAGCAAGAAAACAAACCCTCTAATTTGATTCTCAGTTTAATCAAGACTGAAAATTAGATCAGCATTTGGAAAAATACTGAATTTGTAAAACAAATAAACAATTGATTAGCAAGTCAATGGAGACATCAACTCCTTTGTTTTGTGATCTTTTAAATTGCAAGTTAAGTAATAGTTGATCAGAGAAATGTAGAATTTAGGATCAGGAAATCTTTATTATCCTAAATTATAATAGAGAAACTTACACAGTAGCTGACCTCCTATTATAGAAAGTCAAACTATGCATTATAATTAAATTCATGTTGACTGGGTCTTTTGATTGTGATTATGTTCTTTTTATTGTTCTCTTTCCTTCTAAATAGTATCAATGGATACTAAGCTAATAATGTCTAAAGTTTTTCAGTACCTTCAATGACTGCATAAAAAGTCAAACATATACATTTTTTTATACATGATTGAGCTTTAAAACAATTGCAGAGTGTGAGTGACTGACACAGAATATAAAATTGTGAGCTTTTTTTCGTGGTATCTTAAAATTTTAAGCTCTTATTTAGCCCTCTTATTTTTGCTTTGTCAGGAAGTTTTGTTATTTATATATGATAATGAATTTCATCATTATTTTAACACCTGAGTTTAAAGATAAGAGGACATGAAGTCTATCAGGATGATTTAGACAAGTATTTATCCCATATCAGTAGGCAGAGACATTTCCTTCTTCCTTTGTTCAAGTCTTCATTCCACCAACTGTTTGCATCACAGAGATAATACAAAATGATTCAATTTGTACTTGGAGAGGAACAGAAAAGAGTTACAGAAAGTTATGTCTCTCAATTTCCTTAAGCTTTACCTACTTACTGTTTAAAAAGTACCCAAATCAGTCATTATTGAGTCATTTAAAACATACCTTTAGCTTTACTCTTCTTAATTCTTTGATATTTATATTTTAAAAAATTTGTTGGTTACTTTAATAGACTCTGGCTTTTAGTACATTTAAAAAATTCTGCATATAATGAAACCATTTGTAAGAAGACAAAACTTTTCTGAGAACAAATTGAAAAGCTGGATACATGTATTTTTAAATCTCTTTTGATGCTCTGAAGCACTGCAGAGGCAGGCAAAAATAAAGAGCTGAAGGTACTAGGGAGGATATAGAAGTGAAGCCAGCCGTCTAAAATCTTCACTGTGAAGAATATTTATTTATTTAGAGTTAGGTTCTCTGTCTCCCAGGCTGGAGTGCAGTGGCATGATCATGATTCACTGCAACCTCAACCTCCTGGGCTCAGGTGATCCTTCTGCCTCAGGCTCTTGATTATGTACGGGATATTTAAAGTGCTGAAACAAATAACTAACATAGAACTCTACAGCAGCAAAAATGGCCTTCAAAAATAAAGGTAAGTGGCTCAATTTCTGGGAAATAGTATGAGGAGCTATGCAGACATAACTTTCTGGTAAAACATGCTAGCTAATAGAAAACTATAAAAAGCAAAAACAAAACAAAAACCTAACTATTTAATGTCACTGGAATTGTTTTAAAGGCATGGAGCAAAAGATGAAACACTTATTTAAAAAAAATCTACTAAAATTTGGTTTTAAAAAAGCGACAGCCTCAGTAGAGCATGACTCCTGTACCCTCACCCCAAATCAATTTGATTAAAAGCTCCATTCTAGGTAGATGTGACACACAAGACTGAATTCCTCAGCTCCCAATCAGGGTTAACTCTCACTGGGAGCAACAGGCTACCAGAATTTCTTGTCTCTTCAAACTCCAAATTAAACAGGCTAAATTTTTCATAAAAATGGCTGAAGTTTGAATGTTTTCTTCATACTGCTAGCTCCTATAACCAGAATATAAACTTTGTTTCAGAGAGAGAGAGAGAGAGAGAGAGAGAGAGAGAGAAAATGACAAGTGTAAATCCAATCATACCAATTATAACAATAAAACATAAATTGAATAATAATTCAATAAAAGTAGAATTGTCTAAATAAAGAAAGGACGGATCTAACTATATGCTGTCTGCAAGAGACACACTTTAGATTCAAATATGCAAAGATATTAAAAGTTAAAGGTTTGAAAATAATGTATCATAAAAATAGCCACCTTTCAAAAACTAGAGTGGCCACAATAATATCAAAGTAAACTTTAAAACAAAAATATTACTAGAGGTAAAGAGGGACATTTTATAATGATAAAATAATCAATCTATCTGGAAGTTATAATACTTATAAATATATATGCACCTAACAACACAGCTACAAAATACATGATGTGTATCCAACAAAATTGAAGAAAAAATGGACAATTCATCTATAATAGTTGGAGTTTTCAATACCCAGTTTCAATAATAAATAGAACAACTAGGCAGATGATGAACAAGAAAATAGAAAACTTGAGCAATGCTATACAAAAACTAGATCAAACAGACATCTACAGAAATTTCCACTCCAAAAGATGTACATTCTTCTCAAAGATGAAACATTTTCTAGGATACATCAGTGTCTAGGTTATATAACAAGTCCTAGTAAATTTTAAAGGACTGAAATTATGCTATATATTCCCCAAACATAATACAATTAGAAATTAATAACAAAAGTAAATTAACAAATATGTAGAAATTAAATATCACAATGTTAAATAACCAAAGTGTCAAAGATGA
This sequence comes from Carlito syrichta, assembly GCF_000164805.1. Lineage (NCBI taxonomy): Eukaryota > Metazoa > Chordata > Mammalia > Primates > Tarsiidae > Carlito > Carlito syrichta. The sequence continues at coordinate 4,906 of NW_007232107.1, read as the reverse complement.
AACCACCAGAGTAACCGAAACATAATTAGAGATGAATTAAAAATAAGATAAAACACACCAAAATATATATAGCTATAGCAATACTTAGGAAAATTTATAGCTAGAAATGCCTAGATTAAAAAAAAAAAGAAAAAGACATTTCAAGTCAGTAATCTAGCCTTCTACCTTAAAACACTGACTTAATTCCATTTATACTAAGCCCTTTAAAAATTAATATATAGTATTCAGTGAAAAAACAAAAAAGCATCTCACAGTTACTTGATGCCAGGAATGAAAGGGGTAGATTGATTTAAAAGGGCATACGGGTAATTTTTGAGATAATGGAAATTTTTTATATTTTGATTATTGTGGTGATTTGACAGTTATATGAATTTTGTCAAAATGCATCAAACTGTAGAGTTTAAAAGAATGCATGGTACTGTATGATAAATATTGGGAATGAGATGTAGTTAACATGTTCTAAGACCTTAGCATTCTTTGAAAAATGATAAATACTAGTATGTTTTAATTAGTTTTTTAATGAGTTAAGAGTCAGTGTAGGCCGGGCTTGGTGGCTCAGCCTGTAATCCCAGCACTTTGGGAGGCCGAGGTGAGTGGATTGCCTGAGCATGCGGTTTCGAGACCCGCCTGGGCAGCAAGACCTCCTCTCTACAATAAATCAAAAAATCTGCCGGGCGTGGTAGCACATGCCTGTAATTCCGGCTACTCGGAAGGCTGAGGAGGAAGGATTGCTGGAGCCCAGCAGGTTGAGGCTGCAGTGGCCGGGAGCGGCCACTGCACTCCAGTCTGGGTGACAGAGTGAGACTCCAACTCAAAAAAAAAAAAAAAAGAGTCAGTGTAATCAGAAAGAATAGTAAAAGGTGGCAGGGAGGAGACTTTCTACAAATATACTATGGCTCATCAAGTTCACTATAGGAGAGTACTTATTAGAAATATGTATATATGTGCCTAAAAGGCATATACAAGAATATTCATAGCTGTGTTATTTCTAATAGTAAAACTTCAAAATACCCAAGAGCCTATGTGGTAGGAAGTGTAGATAAATTGCTGCAGGTTTATAAAGAGTATGCCACAGTATAAGGATGAAAGAACTACTTTCTTCGTGCAACAGAGTCAACAATTCTAAACATAATATTAAGTGATAAAAACCCCCCTCCCCCATGAAGTTAATAAGAATGCAGAACTAATCTACAGAAAGTAATATCAGAAGTCAGTATAGTGATTTCCTTTTAGGTTAATCGGATAGGGACTGAGACAACGTGTAACTGTGGACCCTGATATTTTGTTAATGGTGTAATTCTCAGTCTGATTGGTAGCTGCATAGTATGTTCACCCTGTCCAAATTCATTTAATTTATGGTGAGTTAATTATTTTGTGCATGTTACATGTCATTAAAATTCACTGATAAAAATAAGGTGAAGTGATTAAATATATCCACTTGTATTGTGGGAGGGGGCTTCTAGAAAACACTTCGAAACATATATCACAATGAAAACAATCCAGCTTGTTAATGCTCAGCATCTGCAGCTAAAACCACAAGCCCCTTCCTGTAATGACGGACTCAGTGCCTGCAGTCAAGACCACAAGCTTGTGCTAATTTTACAAAAAGTACAAAATCTTACACCATGAAAAGCCCTTTCCTCCAAAAGCCAATGTAAAACCTATGTAAGCTGAGACCTGACTGCTACCGGGGCCTAGCCTTTGTGACTGGAGTCTGCTGGGGCAAACACTGGTGTTCCAGTAATAAACACAGCTTCCTGATTGTCACCCTTGGTGTCACAGTCTCTCTGATTTGTTTTCCCACAACAGTATATTATACATTCAAGTTTTTTAAAAATTATTATTTTTCTTATCAATCTCTTTTTTAAAAATCTCAGAATTAATTGTGTTTTAATGTCTGTGAAAATGCTATGGCATAACAAATAATTAACTTTTATGGTCTTATTACCATTCGTATATCTACATTAAGCTATGTTTAAAGCTTACAAAAGTTTACAAAAGTTTGAATGCCTCATCAGATATTTTATACATTATAGGTTGCTCAATTACAACATCAATTTTCTTAAAATTGATATATTTAATAATTTTGTTTTTAAACTATATTTTAGATTAAACAAATCACATTACTTCACAAACAAATTCCTATAGAACAGTGATAAAGTAAAAAATATTGAATACCTATATACTAAAAAATAATTTTAAAATTGCAGAGACACTTCTTACAACTCAAATATCTACTCAGGGTAAATGCAGAACTTTCCTTATAATTTCTATTATAATGGATCTTGTGAAGAAAGGGAGGAAAAGTACACTTTTCTATCACCACCCCCAACTCATTTCTTTGAATATGATAATATCTAGAAGTTCATTTGTTATTGTTTCCTTTTTCTCATTTTCCTTCCTTCTTCTTTCTTCTTGCCTTCCTTCCCTCCTTTCATTCTTCTTTTCTTTCATCTTTGATCTTTTGGTTAAAAAATATTGCCTCTAGATGAGGGACAGATCACATTTAGTACATACAATGACTTTTGCAATATTAGCAAAGGGCAATCTTTTCTCTGAGGGACACAAGCAGTCATCTCTGCAGGTAGAAAACAGACTAAATTCAGATGCATACCCCCTCATCTAAGTGCCCAAGTGCAGGACACAACCAGATAACTGTTCTCACTGAGCCTGATAGGAGGAATAGAAGCAAAGCATTGAGAAAGAAACTTTTCCCCCAACATGTGAATAGTAAGTAATTGAGTCACAGGTGATTCTGGGGATTTAAGGATGAACTATAGATTAAGACTAATAAGAGCATTAGTTAGAGGAAGAATATAATTTTTAAAATGTAAATGCAGAGAAAAACAGGAAACCTACAAAATATTTGAAAACCTTTTTGAAACCTCAAAAAGAAGAACCACTAGTCACCAAGAACTTGGAAAGATGCAAAAAGCTTCCACATGATTATGGGAAGTAAAAACACACTATTTTAATGGCAAGGGTGGTCAAATGAGGTGATTATAAAAACACATATTGCCAGGTTTGGTGGCTCAGCCTGTAATCCCGCGCCTTTGGGAGGCTGAGGTGAGTGGATTGCCTGAGCCTGCGGGTTCGAGACCCGCCTGGGCAGCAAGACCTCATCTCTACAATAAATCAAAAAAATCAGCCGGGTGTGGTAGCACATACCTGTAATCCCGGCTACTTGGAAGGCTGAGGTGGAAGGACCGCCGGAGCACAGCAGGTCAAAGTTGCGATGGCCGGGAGCGGCCACTGCACTCCTGTCTGGACGACAGAGTGAGAAGCCAACTCAAAAAAAACCCAAAAAACAAACAAACAAACAACAAAAAAAATAAAAACACATATTGTGTCATCGGTAAATGCAAATTAGAAATGAAAAATATTCAATAAAGCAAACCAAGTGGTAAATACTTTTACAAAGATTTCGAAGTCAGCAACACAATGTTCTTTATGTAGATGATGTGAAGAAACAGTGGGATCATTTAGTGATCCTGAAAAAAAAAGAGATGCTAATGGATAAAAAGGTATAGCAAAAGAAAAAAAATTATTTCTTTCTGTCTACAGTAAAAAGATTGAGTTAAGCAAAAAAGAATGTCTTCTGAGCTAGGCAGCTTAGAGATGATAGATCAAATTATGCTAAATGCACAGAAGATGAAGTGGATATACTTGAAGCAGATGAATTACTACATGTAGATGAACACACTCAACCATTTTGAGGAAATTCAAGGGTAAAATTTTAACTGTGTAGCTTGTACTTATGTAACTGAGAACCTCATTTCAAAATGCATTTTTAAAGTTTGTTGCTGTTGTTGTTGTTGTTTTTGCCTTCTCTCTTTCATTAAGACATGTTTGAGAAGTTTCTCTCCTCCCTCTTCCTACCAGCCACCAGCATTGTGTTCAATTCTCTAATTATGTGCTTGCTTAGAAGTTCTGGGGGCTAATCTTGAAGCAAACTCAATGGCGGTAATCAACACCTGGAGATTACCTTTAAAATGAAGTTAATCTATAACTTGGAGATAATGGCAACCTTTATGCTAGATTGGCAATGACTCAAAATAGTCATCAGAACAAGCCATATAGAGCGGCATTCATAGTCACTCCTGAATGTTCCCTATTTTAAACCCCTGTGCACAGCTCAAAAGTTGACCTGTTGGAGGCATGGGCCAGGCCATTGCCCTAACTCCTGACTTTTGAAATAAAATCACTTTTCTAGGGCTGGCGGCAAGATGGCGACAGGGCAACCCGGCGTCTGAAGCCCTCTGCAAGGGAGATCTGCAGTGGGTCTCTGACTCTCGCCCCCGGGGGCTGGGGACCCCAGCATCGCAGCCTGCTCTACAGACAGAGCTCGGCTGCTGCCATCGCAACGACTGGACAGTTTTGACTGCATTCCAAACGGTCCAGCCGCCGCCCCTCCCCCCACCGCCACTGCCGCTGCCGTCGCCGGCGCCACCGCTGCCGCAGCCTCTGGGAGTGGTAGCATATTGCACCACGTGGCCGAGGAGATCCACAACGAACCGCTTCAGGGAAGATCTGCTGGGGTCGCTGCCACTTATCCTGCATCCGAGACTGTCCTGCCCGCCCGGCGTGGGGCTCCTGTTGCCTGCTCGGAGGCAGGCAGCCATCTTGTTCCTGTCCGGCCCCACCCCTTCTGGGGCGAGCAGATGAGATAGCACCACCTGCTGGCGATTCAAGGTAACAACACAGAAACGGGAGAAACAAGCTTGATAAAGACAGACCAAACTGCTGAAGGAAGCTTAATCTGAACTGTCCTTCACAGCAGATCAGGGGCAATTGACTCTAACTGCCAACTAATTTACCAGCTTGAAAAGAAAACTAGAAATCAGATCTGAAAGGACATTGGACTTAAACGAAAGGTCTCAGAGTGTGCTTCATTGATTCTATCAGT
>NW_007232106.1:0-15628 GCF_000164805.1 Carlito syrichta | reverse complement strand
GATATTGTGATGGCGGAACTGTGTAAAAGAGGTTTCTTAGTTCTCTTTATCTAGAGATCATGTAGATTCTGCATATGAGAACTGCTATTACCTATGTTCCAGCTTCTAAACCCTGATTCTAGTTTAGCCCACGGCAGATGGCCTGTTGATTTTAAGGACTGAGGACTGCTATAACCCCGATTCCTTTTCACCCTTGGCAAGGGGCTGTGTATATTCCTGTATATTTGGACTCTCATGAGATACATAATGCTTCGAAACTCTGATTCTTTTTAGAACTTTTCAAGATGCTCTATACATTTTTGGGATTGAGAACTCGTGTTACCCAGATTACTTATTCTTTCTTAGCAAAAGGTCATGTAGTTGCCTGTAAATAAGGACTCCAATTTCCAGATTCATGCTCGAAAACACCACGATTCGTGTTTAATCCATAGCAAGATGACCTTAAGCTTTTTTGGGATTGAGGACCCGAGTAACGCTGATTCTTATTCTTACTTAGCAATAGGCAGTGAAGTTTCCTTTATGTGAGAACACCCATTTCCCAGATTCCTACTTCAAAAACGTGATTCGTGGTTACATCTTAGGAAGACGACCTGTAGTTTTTGGGATTGAGGACACATATAAGGAAGATTCCTTATACTTACTTAGCAAAATGTCGTGTAGTTTCCTGCATATGACGACCACTATTACCCATTCTCCTGCTTTACTCTGCAGGTTTCCTAGACAGTTCCTGGTGAACGAGAATTCCAGTTTTTTGGATATCAAGAGAGAGACGTCCATAATGTGCTTTGGGAACAGGAATCCAAGATTCCTGGTTCCCCTTCACCAGACCTCCCCAAAATGTGGAATATTCCAAACCAAAATCCCAATTCCTACCTGCCCACCCACAAGAATTTTCTGTACTTTGAGGTCACCTGAATAGAGGAATTTTGTACCAATATAACTTTTGATCCTGGGGAATATGATTATGGTCGTAGATGGTCCCAGGAAACAAAAGGAATTCTATGGCCAAATCGTTGATTACAACTAACATGAGGACAAGAAAGATCCTGAGGATCTGTAATGACAGATTTAGCATATCCACAGAGCAAGTAGTTCTGAAAATGTAGGGACGCAGAAACCAAGAGTGCTGATTAAACCTTATCAAGATGACCTGTAGATTCCGGAAAATGAGAACACCAGAACCGGATTTCCTTTTAATTCTCATTAAGATGTCATGATTTTTCTGGTCGATTTGGATTCCAAATTATGTATATCAAAAGACAGATGCCCAGAAGTTTCCTAAGTTCGTGGATTCCATGATTCCTGGTTACCATTAAAAGTAGGTGGTAAACATTTGGCAAGTTCAAAACCCTTGTCCCTTCTCAAAATAAAAAGAGACAAGGAAGGAGAAGGATTACAGGGTTCACCTTAAGACAGAGTTACATCCAAATATGCCAAGAAGATTCTTTTTTTTCTGGAATCTGGCCTTAGTTGTTCTGGGAACCTAATGGACTTGGAGTGCCCAATACCACTTACAACTTTTAAGAGGACCAGAACGTTGCTGGAGTCCTGAAATGACCGATTCATAACATCCGAAAGATAAATTGCTCTGAAAAATTAGGAGAACTCGAAAATCTGTTTCTCGTTTGTTCCCTAGCAGATAACCTGGGAATTTCTTGGATTGAGGACGCGTACAACAATGATTCTTTATTCATACTTAGTTGGAGGAAATGTAGTCTCCTGTATGTGAGGACTCTCTTTCCCTTGATTCCTGTTGCGAACCCTGATTCTTTTTTAGCCCTTAGTAAGAAGTCATGTAGATTTTTTGATAGAGGAATCGTGGAAAACAGATTTCTTCTCTTTTATTAGCAAGAGGCCATGTAGTTTCCTGTATATGAGGATTGGTATTACCCATATTCAAACCTCGAATCCCTGATTCTTCTATAGCCGTCAGCAAGATGCGCTGTAGATTTTCAGGCCTGAGGATTCGTATAATCCAGATTCCTTATTTTTAGCAACAGTCGTGCAGTTACCTGTATATGAGTACTCCTGTTCACAGATACATGCGTCGAAAGCTTGATTCTTGTTTCGATCTTAGGAAGACGCGGTATACTTTTTTGGAGATTGAGAAAACATGTCGCCAACATTACTTATTCTTTCTTAGGAAAAGTCAGTGCATTTGTATGTATATGACCATTTCATTTCCCTAGTTCATGCTTCAAAAACACAAATTCGTGTTTAGCCCTTAGCAAGGAACCCTGAAGTTTATTGGGATGGAGGAAACGTGTAAACTAGATTCCTTATTCTCCTTTTGCAATAGACAGTGCAGTTTCCTGTGTATGAGGACTCCCATTATCCAGATTCCTACTCCCAAAACCTGAATGGTGGTTATCTTTTAGCAAGATGGTCTGAAGGTTTTTGGGATGGAGGCCTCCTGTAAACAAGATTCCTTATTCTTTCGTAATAACAGGTCGTGTAGGTTTCTGTATATGAGTACTCCAATTACTGAAATTCCTGCTTCATTTTCAGCGAGAAGCCAAGATATTTCCTTGTGATCTAGAATTCCACTTGCTTGGATATCAAGAGAAAGATTCCCATAAAGTTATTGAGGAATTGGAGCCCAAGATTCCTGGTCCCTTTTCAAAAGACACACTAAAAATGTGGTGACATCGAAGACCAGATTGCTGATTAAACCTAATCAAGAGACTTTGTAAATTTAGGCGATTGAGAACTCCAAGAACCGGATTCCCTTTCCATTCTCAGCAAGATGCCCTGAATTTCCCTGTCCATGTGGATTCAAAAACTCTGTGTACAAAAATGCAGATGCCCAGATGTTTCCTAGGGACGTGGAATCCATGGATCTTGGTTACATTTTAATAATTCGTACTAAATATTTGGCAACTGCAAAACCCTCGGCCCCTCTACAAATAAAGTACAAACGGAAATTTGAGGATTACCAAGTTCATCTTAAGACCAAAGTTACATCCAAATACTGCAATATGATACATTTTTTCCGGGAATCTGGCCTTAATTGTCCCGAGGAACTTAAGGAATTTGTCCAACCAGATAGCCGATTACAACTCTCAAGAGGACCAGAATGTTGCTGGAGTCTTGAAATGACTGATTCATAATACCCACAAGCCAAATATCTCTGAAACATGAGACGAGCTCGAAGCCTTGATTCTTGTTTATACCGCAGCAAGACGCCCTGAGAATTTTTCTGATTGTGGACTAATGTATCACAGACTCCTTATTCTTCTTTACCGAGGCGCCGTGTAATGTCCAGTATAGGAGGACTCCCTTTCCCCAGAATCCTGTTTGGAAAACATGATTCTTGTTTTGCCATTAGCATGATGTCATGTAGATATTGTGACGGATTAACCGTGTAAAAGAGGTTACTTAGCTCTCCTTAGCTAGAGATCATATAGATTCTGCATATGAGGACTGCTATTACCTATGTTCCAGCTTCTAAACCCTGACTCTTGTTTATCCTACAGCAGATGATCTGTTGATTTTCAGGACTGAGGACTACTATAACCCCGATTCTGTTTCTTCCTTGGCAAGTGGCTGTGTATTTTCCTGTATATTCGGACTCTCATTCGATACATCCTGCTTCTGAACTCTGATTCTATTTAGAACTTTCCAAGATGCTCTGTAGATTTTTGGGATTGAGCACCCCAGAAACGCAGATTCCTTATTCTTACTTAACAATAGGCAGTGAAGTTTCCTTTTTGTGAGAACTCCCATTACTCAGATTCCTACTTCAAAAACCTGATTCGGGATTATGTCGTGGGAAGACGGCCTGTAGTTTTTGGGATTGAGAACTCATATAAGGAAGATTCCGTATAGTTCCTTAGCAATATGACGTGTAGTTTCCTGTTTATGACGACCTCCATTACGCAGCTTCTTGCTTCACTCTGCAGGATGCCGAGACAGTTCCTGGTGACCGAGAATTCCAGTTTCCTCAATATGATGAGAAAGACGTCCATATTTTTCTTTGGGAGCTTTAATTCAAGATTCCTGGTTCCCCTTAACAAGACCTTCACAAAATGTGGAATATTCCAAACCCAAAATCCCCATTCCTACCTGCCCACCCACAAGAATTTTCTGTACTTTGAGGTCATATAAATCCAGGAATTTGTACCAATGTACCTTTTGATTCTGGGGATTAAGATTACGGTTGTAGATGATCCAAGGAAACAAAAAGATTTCTAAGGCCAAATCCTTGATTACAACTAACTAGAGGACCAGACAGATCCTGAGGATCTGTAATGACAGATTTAGTGTATCCACGGAGCAATTAACTCTGAAAATGTAGGGACCCAGAAGCCCAGATTGCTGATTAAACCTTATCAAGAGGCCCTGTAGATTCTGGAAAATGAGAACACCTAGAACCGGATTTCCTTTTTATTTTCAGTAAGATGCGCTGATTTTTCCTGTCGATTTGGATTCCATATTCAGTACATCAAAAGACAGATGCCCAGAAGTTTCCTAGGTTCATGCATTCCATGATTCCTCGTTACCCTTTAAAGTACGTAGTAAACATTTGGCAAGTGCAAAACCCTTGTCCCGTCTCAAAATAGAAAGAGACAAGGAAAGGGAAGTATTACAGTGTTCACCTTAAGACCAGAGTTACATCCAAATTGGAAAGAAGATTCTTTTTGTCCTGGAATCTGGCCTTAGTTGTTCTGAGGAACCTAACGGACTTGGAGTGCCCAATTACATTTAAAACTTTTAAGAGGACAAGAATGTTGCTGGAATCCTGAAATGACCGATTCATAACATCCGAATGCTAAATTGATCTGAAACATTTGGGGAGCTCGAAGATCTGTTTCTTGTTTGTCTCATAGCAGACAACCTGGGAATTTTTTTTGATTGAGGACGCGTACTACAATGACTCATTATTCATACATAGTTGGAGGCAATGTAGTGTCCTGTATGTGACGACTCTCTTTCCCTTGATTCCTGTTTCAAAATCATGATTCTTGTTTAGACCTTAATAAGAAGTCATGTAGATTATTTGATAGAGGAACCGTGGAAAACTGATTTCTTCTCTTTTATTAGCAAGAGGCCATGTAGTTTCCTGTATTTGAGGATTGCTATTACCTACATTCATGCCTGGAATCCGGGTTTCTTCTTTAGCTGCCAGCAAGATGCCCTGTAGATTTTCAAGAATGAGGACTCGTATAACCCAGACTCCTTATTTTTAGCAACAACCGTGCTGTTGCATGTATATGAGTACTCCTGTTCACAGATACATGCGTCGAAAGCTTGATTCTTGTTTAGATCTTAGGAAGACGCTGTATACTTTTTTGGAGATTGAGAAAACATGTCAACCACATTCCTTATTCTTTCTTACGAAAAGTCAGTGCAGTTGTCTGTATATGAGCATTTCATTTCCCTAACTTATGCTTCAAAAACCCAAATTCGTGTTCAGCCCTTAGCAAGAAACCCTGAAGTTTTATTGGGATGTAGGACACGTGTTAACCAGATTCCTTATTCTCCTTTAGCAATAGACACTGCAGTTTCCTGTATATGAGGACTCCCATTATTCAGATTAATACTCCCAAAACCTGAATGGTGGTTATCTCTTAGCAAGATGGCCTGTAGGTTTTTGGGATGGAGGCCTCCTGTAAACAAGATTCCTTATTCTTCCATAGCAACAGATCGTGTAGTGTTCTGTATATGAGTACTCTCATTACTGAAAATCCTGCTTCATTCTCAGCAGGACGCCAAGTTATTTCCTGGTGACCTAGAATTCCACTTGCTTGGATATCAAGAGAAAAACTCCCATAAAGTTCTAGAGGAATTGGAACCCAAGATTCCTGGTCCCTTTTCAAAAGACACACAGAAATGTGGCGACATCAAAGACCAGATTGCTGATTAAACCTTATCAAGAGACTTTGTAAATTTAGGCGATTGAGAACTCAAAGAACCGGATTCCCTTTCCATTCTCAGCAAGATGCCCTGAATTTCCCTGTCCATGTGGATTCCCAAACTTTGTGTACAGAAATGCAGATGCCCAGATGTTTCTTTGGGATGTGGAATCCATGGATCTTGGTTACATTTTAATAACTCGTATAAATATTTGGCAACTGCAAAACCCTCAGCCCCTTAAGAAATAAAGTACAAACGGAAATTTAAGGATTACCAAGTTCATCTTAATACCAAAGTTACATCCAAATGTGGCAATAGGATACATTTTTTCCAGGAATCTGGCCATAATTTTCCCGAGGATCTTGGTTTTTTTTTTTGAGTTGGACTCTCACTCTGTCGCCCAGAATGGAGTGCAGTGGCTGCTCCCGGCCACCCCAGCCTCGACCTCCTGGGCTCTGGCGATCCTTCCACCTCAGCCTTCCAAGTAGCCGGAATTAAAAGCATGCGCTACCATGCCTGGCTGATTTTTTGATTTACTGTAGAGATGAGGTCTTGCTGCCCAGGCGGGTCTCGAACCCACGGGCTCAGGCAATCCACTCACCTCAGCCTCCCAAAGGCGCGTGATTACAGGCTGAGCCACCGAGCCTGGCTGTCCCGAGGATCTTAAGGGATTTGTCCAACCAGATAGACGATTACAACTCTCAAGAGGACCAGAATGTTGCTGGAGTCTTGAAATGACTGATTCATAATACCCAAAAGCCAAATATCTCTGAAATATGAGACGTGCTCGAAGCCTTGATTCTTGTTTATACCGCAGCAAGACACCCTGAGAATTTTTCGGATTGTGGACTAGTGTATCACTGACCTTATTCTTCTTTACCGAGGCACTGTGTAATGTCCAGTATATGAGGACTCCCTTTCCCCAGAATCCTGTTTGGAAAGCATGATTCTTGTTTTGCCATTAGCAAGATGTCATAAAGATATTGTGACGAATAAACCGTGTAAAAGAGATTTCTTAGTTCTCCTTAGCTATAGATCATATAGATTCTGCATATGAAGACTGCTATTAACTATGTTAAAGCTTCTAAAGCCTGATTCTTGTTTAGCCCACATCAGAAGGCCTGTTGATTTTAAGGACTGAGGACTGCTATAACCCCGATTCTTTTTCTTCCTTGGCAAGGGGCTGTGTATTTTCCTGTATTTTAGGAGTCTCATTAGTACATCCTGCTTCGAAACTCTGATTCTTTTTAAAACATTCCAAGATGCTCTGTAGACTTTGAGGATTGAGGACCCGTGTAACTCAGATTCCTTATTATTTCTAGGCAAAAGGTCATGTAGTTGCCTGTAAATAAGGACTTCATTTTCCAGATTCATGCTCGAAAACACCATGCTTCGTATTTAACCCATAGCAAGATAACCTTAAGCTTTTTTGGGATTGAGGACCTGAGTAACACAGATTATTTACTCTTACTTAGCAATAGGCAGTGAAGTTCCCTTTATGTGAGGACTCCATTACTCAGATTCCCACATAAAAAACCTGATTCGTGGTTGCATCTTAGGAAGACGCTCTGTAGTTTTTGGGATTGAGGACCCATACACGGAAGATTACTTATACTTCCTTAGCAATATGAGGTGTAGTTTCCTGTATATGACGGCCTTCATTACCCAGCTTCCGGTTCATGATGCAAGATGCCGAGACAGTTCCTGGTGACCGAGAATTTCAGTTTTGTTAATATCAAGAGAAGGACGTACATAATGTTCTTTGGGAACTGGAATCCAAGATTCCTGGTTCCCTTCACAAGACCTCCCAAAAATGTGGAATATTCCAAACCCAAAACTCCAATTCCTACCTGCCCACACAAGAATTTTCTGTACTTTGAGCTCACCTGAATCGAGGAATTTTGTACTAATATTCCTTTTGATTCTGGGGAATATGATTATGGTCGTAGATAGTTCCAGGAAAGTAAAGGATTACTAGGACCAAATCCTCGATTACACTAACAAGATGCCCAGAACGATCCTGAAGATCTGTAATGACAGATTTAGTGTATCCACGGAACAAGTAGCCCTGAAAATATAGGGACCCAGAAGCCCAGATTGCTGATTAAACCTTATCAAGAGGTCCTGAAGATTCCAGAAAATGAGAACGCTTAGTACCGGAATTCCTTTTAATTCTCAGTAAGATACCCTGATTTGTCCTGTTGATTTGGATTCCAAATTCAGTATATCAAATGACAGATGCCCAGAAGTATCCTAGGTTCGTGAATTCCATGATTCCTGGTTACAATTAAAAGTACTTAGTAAACGTTTGGCAAGTGGAAAACCCTTGTCCCTTCTCAAAATAAAAAGAGACATGGAAGAAGAAGATTACAGGTTCACGTTAAGACGAGAGTTGCATCCAAATATGGCAAGAAGATTCGTTTTGCCCTGGAATCCGGCCTTAGTTGTTCTGAGGAACCTAACGGACTTGGAGTGCCCAATATCATTTACAACTTTTAAGAGGACCAGGATTTTGCTGGAGTCCTGAAATGAACGATTCATAATATCCGAATGCTAAATTGCTATGAAACATTTGGGGAGCTCAAAGATCTGTTTCTTATTTGTCGCATAGCAGACAACCTGGGAATTTTCTGGATTAAGGGCACGAACAACAATGATTCTTTATTCGTACTTAGCTGGAGGTCATGTAGTGTCCTGTATGTGAGGACTCTTTTTCCCTTGATTCCTGTTTTGAAACCCTGATTCTTTTTTAGCCATTAGTAAGAAGTCATGTAGATTTTTTCTTAGAGGAACCGTGGAAAACAGATTTCTTCTCTTTTATTAGGAAGAGGCCATGTAGTTTCCTGTATATGAGGATTGCTATTACCCACATTCATTCCTCGAATCCCTGATTCTTATTTAGCTATCAGCAAGATGTCCTGTAGATTTTCAGGAATGAGGACTCGTTTAATCCAGATTCCTTATTTTTAGCAACAGTCGTGCAGTTACCTGTATATGAGTACTTCTGTTCACAGATACATGCGCCGTTTATTTTTTTTGAGATTGAGAAAACATGTCACCCACATTCCTTATTATTTCTTTGGAAAAGTCAGTGCATTTGTGTGTATATGAGCATTTCATTTCCCTAGTTTATGCTTCAAAAACCCAAATTCGTGTTTAGCCCTTAGCAAGAAACACTGAAGTTTTATTGGGATGGAGGACACGTGTAAACCAGATTCGTTATTCTCCTTTAGCAATAGACAGTGCAGTTTCCTGTATATGAGGACTCCCATTTTCCAGATTCCTACTCCCAAAACCTGAATGGTGGTTATCTCTTAGCAAGACGGTCTGTAGGTTTTTTGTGATGGAGGCCCCTGTAAACCAGATTCCTTATTCTTCCATAGCAACATGTCGTGTAGTGTTCTGTATATGAGTACTCCCATTACTGAAATTCCTGTTTCATTCTCAGCAAGACACCTAGATCATTTCTGGTGACCTAGAATTCCAATTGCTTGGATATCAAGAGAAAAACTCCAATAAAGTTCTTAAGGAATTGGAACCCAAGATTTCTGGTTCCATTTCATAAGACACAGTAAAAATATGGCGACATCTAAGCCCAGATTGCTGATTAAACCGTATCAAGAGACTTTTTAAATTTAGGCTATTGAGAACTCTGATAATCGGATTCCCTTTCCGTTCTCAGCATGATGCCGTAAATTTCCTGTCCATGTGGATTCCAAAACACTGTGTACAAAAATGCAGATGCCCAGTTGTTAACTAGGGACATGGAATCCATGAATCCTGGTTACATTTTAATAATACCTACTAAATATTTGGCAACTGCAAAACCCTCGTCCCCTCTACAAAAAAAGAACAAATGGAAATTTAAGGATTACGAAGTTGATCTTAAGACCAAAGTTACATCCAAATATGGCAATATGATGCTTTTTTTCTGGTATTCTGGCCTTAAGTGTCCCGAGGAACCTAAGGGACTTGTACTACCAGATACCCGATTACAACTCTCAAGAGGACCAGAATGTTGCTGGAGTCCTGAAATGACTGATTCATAATACCCACAAGCCAAATATCTCTGAAACATGAGACGAGCTTGAAGACTTGATTCTTTTTATACCGCAGCAAGACACCCTGAGAATTTTTTGTTTTCTGTACTTGTGTATCACAGAATCCTTATTCTTCTTTACCGAGGGGCCATGTTATGTCCTGTATATGGGGACTCCCTTTCCCCAGAATTCTTTTTGGAAACCCTGATTCTTGTTTGGCCATTAGCAAGATGTCATATAGATATTGTGATGGAGGAACCGTGTAAAAGATTTTTCTTAGTTCTCCTTAGCTAGAGATCATATAGTTTCAGCATATGAGGACTGCTATTACAAGTGTTCCAGCTTCTAAACCCTAATTCTTGTTTAGCCCACAGCAGATGTCCTGTTGAATTTAATGATTGAGGACTGCTATATCCCCGATTCTTTTTCATCCTTGGCAATGGTCTGTGTATTTTACTGTATATTAGAACTCTCATTAGATACATCCTGCTTCGAAACTGTGATTCTTTGAGAACTTTCCAAGATGCTCTGTAGAGTTTTGGGATTGAGGACTTGTGTAACCCAGATTCCTTATTCATTCTTAGCAAAAGGTCATGTAGTTGCCTCTAAATAAGGACTCCATTTTCCAGTTTCATTCTCGGAAACACCATGATTCGTGTTTAGCCCATAGCAAGATGACCTTAAGCTATTTTGGGATTGAGGACCCTACTAACGCAGATTACTTATTTTTACTTAGCAATAGTCAGTAAAGTTTCCTTTATGTGAGGACTCCCATTACCTAGATTCCTACTTCAAAAACCTGATTCGTGGTTACGTCTTAGGAAAACAGCCTGTAGTTTTTGGGATTGAGGACTCACATAAGGAAGATTCCTTATACTTCCTTAGCAATATGGCATGTTGTTTCCTGTATATGACGACCTTCATTACCCAGCTTCCTGCTTCACTCTGCAGGATGCCGCAACAATTCCTGGTGTCCGAGAATTCCAGTTTTTTGGATAACAAGAGGAAGACATCCATAATATTCTTTAGGAACTTGAATCCAAGATTCCTGGTTCCCCTTCACAAGACCTCCTCAAAATGTGGAATATTCCAAACACAAAATCCCAATTCCTACCTGCCAACCCACAAGATTTTTCTGTACTTTGAGGTCACATGAATCAAGGAATTTTGTACCAATATTCCTTTTGATTCAGGGGAGTATGATTATGATCGTAGATGATCCCAGGAAACAAAAGTATTTCTAGGGCCAAATCCTTGATTACAACTAACAAGAGGACCAGAACAATCCTGAGGATCTGTAATGACAGATTTAGTGTATCCACGGAGCAAGTAGCTCTGAAAATGTAGGGACCCCGAAGCACAGATTGCCGATTAAACCTTATCAAGTGGCCCTGCAGATTCCGGAAAATGAGAACTCCTAGAACTCCTTTTTCTTCTCAATAAAATGCCCTGATTTTTCCTGTCGATTTTAATTACAAATTCAATATATCAAAAGTCAGATGCCCAGAAGTTTCCTAGGTTCGTGGATTCCATGATTCCTGGTTACCATTAATAGTACATAGTAAACATTTCGCAAGTGCAAAACCCTTCTCCCATCTCAAAATAAAAAGAGACACGGAAGGGGAAGGATTACAGGGTTCACCTTAAGACCAGAGTTACATCCAAATATGGCAAGAAGAATCTTTTTGTCCTGGAATCTGGCCTTAGTTTTTCTGAGGAACCTAACGGACTTGGAGTGCCCAATACCATTTACAACTTTTAAGAGGACCAGAATGTTGCTGGAGCCCTGAAATGACCGATTCATAATATCCGAATGCTAAATTGCCCTGAAACATTTGGGGAGCTCGAAGATCTGTTTCTTGTTTGTCCAATAGCAGACAACCTGGAAATTTTTTGGATTGAGGGCACGTACAACAATGATTCTTTATTCATACTAAGTTGGAGGCCATGTAGTGTCCTGTATGTGAGGACCCTCTTTCCCTTTATTCCTGCTTTGAAACCCTGATTCTTGCTTAGTCTTTTTTCAGAAAACATGTAAATTTTTTGATAGAGGAACCGTGGAAAACAGATTTCTTCTCCTTTATTAGCAAGACGACATGTAGATTCCTGTATTTGGGGATTGCTATTATCCACATTCATTTCTCAAATCCCTGATTCTTCTTTAGCCGTCAGGTATATCCCCTGTAGATTTTCAGGACTGAGGACTCAAATAACCCAGATTCCTTATTTTAAGCAACAACCGTGCAGTTACCTGTATATGAATACTCCTGTTCACAGATACATGCGTCGAAAGCTTGATTATTGTTTAGATCTTAGGAAGACGCCATATATTTTTGGAGATTGAGAAAACATGTCACCCAAATTCCTTATTCTTTCTTAGGAAAAGTCAGTGCATTTGCATGTATATTAGCATTTCATTTCCCTAGTTTATGCTTCAAAAACCCAAATTCGTGTTTAGCCCTTAGCAAGAAACCCTGATGTTTTATTGGGATGGAGGAAACGTGTAAACCAGATTCCTTATTCTCCTTCAGCAATAGACAGTGCAGTTTCCTGTATTTGAGGACTCCCATTATCCAGATTCCTACTACTAAAACCCGATTTGTGGTTATCTCTTAGCAAGACGGTTTGCAGGTTTTTGGGATGGAGGATTCCTCGTGTAACCAAGATTCCTTATTCTTCCATAGGAACAGGTCGTGTAGTGTTCTGTATATGAGGACTCCCATTACTGAAATTCCTGCTTCATTCTCTGCAAGACGCCAAGATATTTCCTGGTGACCTAAAATTCAAGATGCTTGGATATCAAGAGAAAGACTCCCATAAAGTTCTTGAGTAATTGGAACCCAATATTACTTGTCCCTTTTCAAAAGACACACTAAAAACGTGGCGACATAGAAGGCCAGATGGCTAAATAAACCATAATAAGAGACTTTGTAGATTTAGGCGAATGAGAACTAAAAGAAACGGATTCCCTTTCTGTTCTCAGCAAGATACCCTGATTTCCCTGACCATGTGGAATCCAAAACTCTGTGTACAAAAATGGAGATGCCCAGATGTTTCCTAGGGATGGGGAATCCATGGATCCTGGTTACATTTTAATAATACGTACTAAATATTTGGAAATTGCAAAACATTTGGCCCCTCTACAAATAAAGTACAAACGGAAATTTATGGGTTACCAAGTTCATCTTAAGACCAAAGTTACTTCCAACTACGGCAATATGATACTTTTTTTCCGGGAATCCTGCCTTTAGTGTCCCATGGGACTTAAGGGATTTGTACTACCAGATACCCGATTACAACTCTAAAGAGGACCAGAATATTGCTGGAGTCCTGAAATGACTGATTCATAATACCCACAAGCCAAATATCTCTGAAACATGAGATGAGCTCAAAGCGTTGATTCTTGTTTATACCGCAGCAAGACGCCCTGAGAATTTTTTGGATTGTGGACTAGTGTTCACAGATTCCTTATTCTTCTTTACCGAGGGGCCGTGTAATGTCCAGTATATGAGGACTCCCTTTCCCCAGAATCCTGTTTAGAAACCCTGATTCTTGTTTTGCCATTAGTAAGATGTCATGTAGATTTTGTGACTTAGGAACCGTGTAAAAGAGGTTTCTTAGTTCTCCTTAGCCAGAGAACATGTAGATTCTTCATATGAGGACTGCTATTACCAATGTTCCAGCTTCAAAACCCTGATTCTTGTTTAACCCACAGCAGATGGCCTGTTGATTTTAAGGACTGAAGAAAGCTAAAACATCGATCTTTTACTTCCTTGGCAGGGGGCTGTGTATTTTGCTGTATAATAGGATTCTCATTAGATACATACTGCTTCGAAACACTGATTCTATTTAGAACTTTCCAAGATGCTCTGTACATTTCTCGGATTGAGGACCCGAGTAACACAGATTCCTTATTCTTACTTAGCAATAGGCAGTGAAGTTTCCTGTGTGTGAGGACCTCCATTACCCAGATTGTTACTTCAAAAACCTGATTCGTGGCTAAATCTTAGGAGGACGGACTCTAGGTTTTGGAATTGAGGACTCATATAAGGAAGATTCCTTATACTTCGTTAGCAATATGATGTGTAGTTTCCGTATATGACGACCTCCATTACCCAATTCCTGCTTCACTCTACAGCATGCTGAGACAGTTCCATGTGACTGAGAATTCCAGTTTGTTGCATATCAAGAGAAAGACGTCCATAATGTTCTTTTGGAACAGGACTCCAAGATTCCTGATTCCCCTTCACAAGACCTCCCCAAAATGTTGAATATTACAAACCCAAATCCACAATTCCTACCTGCCCACCCAATAGAATTTTCTGTACTTTGAGGTCACCTGAATCGAGGAATTTTGTACCAATATAGCTTTTCATTCTTTTGAATATGATTATGGTCGTAGATGGTCCAGGAAACAAAAGGATTTCTAGGACCAAATCATTGATTACAACTAACAAGAGTACCAGAAAGATACTGAGGTTCTGTAATGACAGATTTAGCGTATCCACGGAGCAAGTAGCTCTGAAAATGTAGGGACCCAGAAGCCCAGCATGCTGATTAAATCTTATCAAGAGGCTCTGTAGATTCCAGAAAATGAGAACTCCTAGAACCGGATTTCCTTTTAATTCTCAGTAAGATGCCCTGATTTTTCCTGTCGATTTGGATTGCAAATTCTGTATATCAAAAGACAGATGCCCAGATGTTTCCCAGATTCGTGGATTCCAGGATTCCTGGTTACCATTAAAAGTACATAGTAAACATTTGGGAAGTGCAAAACCCTTATCCCATCTCAAAATAAAAAGAGACACCGAAAGGGAAGGACTACAGGTTTCACCTTAAGACCAGAGTTACATCCAAATATGGCAAAAAGATTCTTTTTGTCCTGGAATCCAGCCTTAGTTGTTCTGAGGAACCTAACGGACTTGGAGTGCCCAATACCATTAACAACCTTTAAGCAAACCAGAATGTTGCTGGAGCCCTGAAATGACCGATTCATAATATCGGACTGCTAAATTGCTCTGAAACCTTTGGGGAGCTCAAAGATCTGTTCTTGTTTGTCCCATAGCAGACAACCGGGGAATTTTTTTAATTGAGGGCGCGTACAACAATGATTCTTTATTCGTACTTAGTTGGAGGCAATGTAGTGTCCTGTATGTGAGGACTCTCTTTCCCTTGATTCCTGTTTCGACACCCTGATTCTTGTATAGCCCTTAGTAAGAAAACATGTAGATTTTTTGATAGAGGAACCGTGGAAAACAGATTTGTTCTACTTTATTAGCAAGAGGCCATGTAGTTTCCAGTATTTCAGGATTGCTATTACCCACATTCATGCCTCGAATCCTTGATTCTACTTTAGCCGTCAGCAAGATGCCCTGTAGATATTCAGGACTGAGGACTCGTATAACCTAGATTCCTTATTTTTAGCAACAGCCATCCGTTACCTGTATATGAGTACTCCTGTTCACAGAAACATGCGTTGAAAGCTTGATTCTTGTATAGATCTTAGAAAGATGCCGTATAACTTTTTGTGGATTGAGAAAACATGTTACCCACATTCCTTATTGTTCCTTAGGAAAAGTCAGTGCATTTGCCTGTATATGAGGATTTCATTTCCCTAGTTTATGCTTTAAAAACCCAAATTCGTGTTTAGGTCTTAGCAAGAAACCCTGAAGTTTTTATTGGGATGGAGGACATGTGTAAACCAGATTCCTTATTCTCCTTTAGCAATAGAC
>NW_007232105.1:0-16777 GCF_000164805.1 Carlito syrichta | reverse complement strand
CTCTCAGGATACAAAATAAACGTACAAAAGACAATCGCATTTCTCTACACCAATAATAAACAAACAGAAACCCAAATAAAAAACACAGTTCCATTCACAATAGCCACAAAAAAAATGAAATACCTTGGCATCTTCCTAACCAGAGACGTGAAAGACCTTTACAATGAAAATTACAAAACACTGCTCAAAGAAATCAAAGCCGACATGAACAAGTGGAAAAATATCCCATGCTCATGGATCGGAAGAATCAACATCGTGAAGATGTCCATCTTACCTAAGGCAATCTACAAATTCAATGCAATACCCATTAAATTACCAACAACATTCTTCTCAGACCTAGAAAAAACAACACAGGAATTCATATGGAAACACAAACATCCAAGAATAGCCAGAACAATCCTCAGCAAAAAAAACAAAGCAGGTGGTATCACAATACCAGATTTCAAACTTTACTATAAAGCTACAATCATCAAAACAGCTTGGTATTGGTACAGGAACAGGCATATAGATCAATGGAACAGAATTGAGATTCCAGAAGCAAAACCTCAATTTCTCAACCAACTTATCTTCGACAAAGCCCCCACCACCTACCAATGGGGAGAGGAGAACCTATTCAGTAAATGGTGCTGGGAAAATTGGCTGACCACATGCAGAAGATTGAAACAGGAACCCTATCTATCCCCATACACAAAGGTTAACTCCAAATGGATCAGAGACCTAAATGTAAAGCCTCAAACCATAAGATCCTTAGAAAAGGATGAACACTCTCATGGAAATCGGAACTGGCATTCATTCCTGTACAAACCCAAACCCACAGGACTTAGAGAGAGATAGACAATGGGACCTTATTAAACTGACAAGCTTCTGCAAAGCCAAAGAAACCATCAAGAGAGCAGGGAGACAGTCTACAGACTGGGAAAAAGTCTTTGCCAACTCTAGGTCTGACAAAGGCTTAACATCCTGGATCTACAAGGAACTGAAGCGTACTGAAAAGAAGAAAACAAACAACCCCATTATAAAATGGGCAAAAGACATGAACAGACACTTCACAAAAGAAGAGATTCGAGCAGCCAGCAAACACATGAAGAAATGCTCAACCTCACTAATCATCAGGGAGATGCAAATCAAAACCACACTGAGATACCACCTAACTCCAGTCAGAATGGAAATTATCAACAACTCAAAAAATAATAGCTGCTGGAGAGGGTGTGGTGAAAAGGGAACACTTCTACACTGTTGGTGGGAGTGTAAACTAGTGCAACCTCTGTGGAAAGCAGTGTGGCGATTCCTAAGAGCTCTAAAAATTGACCTTCCATATGACCCTGCAATCCCCCTACTGGGAATATACCCTGAAGAACACAAATCACTCTATAAAAAAGATACCTGCACACGTATGTTTATCACAGCATTGTTCACAATAGCAAGAACCTGGAAACAACCATGCTGCCCATCAAAAGAGGACTGGATTAAAAAAATGTGGTACATATACACGATGGAATACTACGCAGCCATAAAAAAGAACAAAATCATGAATTTCGCTGCAACCTGGATGGAACTAGAGTCTATAATACTGAGTGACCTCTCACAAAAACAAAAATCCGAATATCACATGTTCTCACTCATATAATGGACCTTGAACATCCAATGCAATACTATGAGAAAATGACGGATGGTACTGGGAAACTATGGGGGGGAGGGGGATGGGATTAACAGTAGCAAATATCTGTCGGGGGATGGGAAAACACTTCTTATCTACAGGGTGCCTGAATGAAACGTCATTGTACACCTAACCCTTAACTGTACCCCACAAAACCATAATAAAAAATACTGATTAATGAAAAAAAAAAAAAGAATTTCTAAGATCCATAAAAATCATGAATTTTTTGAGTTGAACTAGTGAAGAGTGACAAAATGTTTAATTTTAAAATGGTACATTAAAATGAAATTATGTCAATTCAACAAATATCTTGGGCTTTTAAGTTTGTCTAGTACAGTGAATTTTTTTCATAATTCAATTGCTTTTTGCTGCACTATGAGAATATTTTTACATTGCTGGTTTAGAACAGTTGTATGTATACTCTTATGCCAAAGATATGTGTGGCTACACACATGAATGTGAACAGATAATAAATATCATTATGTTCATATTAAAAGGGTAAAGAACTGAAATATATGTTGCTTAATAATTTTAGGGTGAATACATGAAACACAAGTTTTTAGTGTCTTTCATTAAACTGCATCAGATTGGAATTTATATAACAAAGGGATAATTTGGGTACAAAATTCCTGTTGTTGTTTCTGATAGAATTCACCCCTATCCTTACTGAGAAACTGTTTGGAAGATCTGAAATAAAATATGTGAACATCAGAAGGTAAAAAAAAAAAAAAAAAGAATGATCAATCACTCGGGCACCAATCACAAAGGAAGGCTAGCTACTAGAGCATTCAATATGTATGAGTACCAGTCACTGGGGTGCTCATTATAGTTGAAAGGCAGTCACTGAGGCCTCTATCACAGAGAACCAGTTACTGGGGCATCCATCACAGAGAAATGCTTGTCACTGGGGCGCATGTTTTAGTGGAGGGCCTGTAACTGAGACACCCATCACATAAGATGTCTCCTCACTGAAGCATCCATCAGAGAGGATATCCAGTCACTTGAATAACCATCACTGAAAAGACCCAGTCACTGTCATACCCATCACAGCGTAGAGTTCATCACTGTGGCAACCATCAAAAAAGCGATCCAGTCAAGGAAGGCACACATCACAGAGGAGGGCCAGTAACTGAGGCAGTCATTCGAGTGGAGGGCCAATCACCTGTATACCCATTAGGAGGGCTCAGTAAATGGATCTCCAATCACACTGGAGAGTCAATAACAGAATCAATTACCCCTAAGGAGGCAGTCAGTGTGGTAACCTTCCTTCACAGAAGAGTCGTAGTCACTGAGGCACCAATAACAGAGGCGGATATTTCATGGAAGCACCTATCACAGAGAAGATCCAGTCTCTATTGGGTTTAATGGAAAGGGCCCTGTGATGGGGCAACCATCACAGAGGAGAGATGGCCACTTGGGAAGCCATCACAGATGAAAGCCAATCACTGAGACATCCACGAGGAGGAGGGTCAGTTAGTGAGACAGCTAACACAGAAGAGGTACTGTCGCTGTACACCCAACACAGAGGAGGAGCAGTCACTGGGGGCACCAATCACAGAAAGGATCAATTGTTTGGGCACTGAGGGTGCCAGTAACTAGGACATCTATCACAGAGGCAGGTCAATCATAGGAGCAACCCTCAAGCAAAGGGCTATACTTTGGAACACCAAAAGAGGGAATTAGTCACACACAGAAGGGGCTAGCAGAAATGATAACAGAGTACTGGCAAAACCTTCACTGAGAAGGGTCAGTTACTGGGTCACACATAACTGAAAATGACCAGTCACTGAGACACCCATCACAAAGGAGAGCTTATCCCTAGGGCATCCAATATTGAGGAGTACCAGTTATTGAGGGCCTTATCACAGAGATAGGCTAGTCACCAAGGCAACTATTTTGAAGTTGGATCAGTCACTGGGGCAAAAATCACTGAAGAGAAACAATCACTGGGGCACGCATAATGGAGGAGTCATAGTTTCTGAGGCACCAAAAACGTAGGAGACCAACACTGCATAGTGATCACAGAGAAAAATTTATCACTGGGGCATCTATCACTGAGGAAGTTCAGTCACTGGGACATTTTAAAAAGAGTATGACTATCCCGGGGTCATCCATTTAGGAGGAGTCCCTGTTGTTCAGTATATAATGTGGAGGCAGCAAATCACTGGGACACCCATTATAGTACAAGGCTAGTCATTGGGACACCAATTATGGAGGAAGCCCAGCCACAGAGGAGGCTGAGTCACTGGGAAACCCATTATGAAGGAGGTCGAATTACCAGGACACACATCACAGAAAAATACTAGTCACTGTTGTCACCCATCACAACAGATCATCAATAGTTGGGGCATTTCACAGAGGAGGCTCAGTCCCTCGGTGTAAGAAACAAAATTGTATTCCTTTTCAGAATTACAATTTGTTACTTCACTTCCTAGTTCTTCCTCTTTATAAGTGGTCTTCCTCTTTTGGCAGACTTCCTTTGGGGAGCATTAAGACCCAATCAGAATCCAGAGACATGTCATTTATATTATATGTGTATAAACTGCTTGGGTTTTTACCTTAATTGTACAAATTTATTGTTTCAGTAACGTCTGGGAGAATGATGTAACTTGTGAAGTACTCAGCCAACAGGGAGCCAGTGGAAAAATCTGTGCTTTACTGCATAGACTAGTTGTGACTAGGTGTCCAAGAGACACCTCTTCGAGGAAGAATGAGATTCAAAGATCTGCTTCATTTCCATGAACTCTGAGTCTCCATATGGTGCTTTAATGATGAAACAGAGGAGGGTTAATCCCATCTCCCAAAGCAATAGGGGCTTGTCCAATATATCTGCGACTGTGGGACTGAATCCCCGTTGGAGGGAGAAAAGTGTCCCACTCAGTTTTAGGTGACTTACTCTGGCTGAGCAATCCTGGTTCCTGCTGTTCTACACATAGACCTAAGACCATTTTCTGAAACTTAGGAGACACTGAAGAGGCAGACCCTACCAATGGCAACCTGGTAACCTCATGCATGAGCCAAGGTAGAAAAACTGTACTAACACTACTTCCTTGGGTGTCAGGAAATCTGGGAGGTTGTGTGTGTTTGGCTGAGATGTACCTCAAGATAATTAGTGAGCTGGGCTCTGTGGCTCAGCCTGTAATCCCACGCTTTGGGAGGCTGAAGTGAGTGGATTGCCTGAGCCCGAGTGTTCAAGACCCACCTGGGCAACTTGGCGAGACCTCATCACTACAATATATCAAAAACTTAACCGGGCGTAATAGTGTTCGCCTGTAATTCCAGCTACTTGGAAGGCTGAGGCGGAAGGATCGCCAGAGACCAGTAGATCTAAACTGCAGTGGCCGGGAGCAGGCACTGCACTCCTGTCTGGGTGACAGAGGGAGACTCCAACTCAAAAAATAAATAAACAATAAAAGATAATTAGTGAGTCCTAACTTTTTCAAGAAACTTTCAGTAGGCGGGAATGAGCACTTTAAGAGAAACTCAGAGTCATAACATTTGCAAAAAACTTCCAGTAACGAGGAGTTGAGCACATTGGGAGAAACTCAGAGTTATAAAATTTGCAAAAAAAATCTCCAGTATGAGGTATTGAGTACTTTAGGAGGAACTCAGTGACTACACAGCTCAAGTGGTAACTGACAATGGATAATAAGCAATCTAGGCCTAGGAAGGGAGGTTAAGAGGACCCCATTGATAATCCTCCAGGTAGTACATTGGGGCGAATGTTAAATAATTTTAAAAATCATTACAAAATGAAAGATAAAAGAAGAAAATGATTGAATTTTGTGGTTTGTATGGACTAAGGAAGCTATCTGCCAGCCCTCGTTGTTTTGGGCAAAATTTAGCTCCAATGAAGACTGGCTTTGTCAATCTTTTATAATCTATGTAAACTATTAGTCCTCAGTTTTCTCTGAGATAGGAATTCAGTCCTTTGTTTACTTCCAGGAACCCTTCCTATGTTTCCCCTTCAAACAGTAAATAAGAAGGGAAAAAACTTCTGGGCCTCTAGAAGAGAAAGGAAATATTGGGATCCACTCTTCTGTATCCCCCACTTATAACCTCTAAGATGACCAAGGACCTAGGAGGAAAGCAGAAGATGTGAATTTTTTTAGAAACTCAAGAATAGAGAACCCCAAGCCCTAAACTGATGGATCCTAATTTTAAAAGAGAACTGAAACAATGCAAAAGGGATATTAAAATTTTCCCTATTCCCCTTGAAGTTCCAGATGAAGACTCAATATTTTTCTGAGGTGATTCCCTTGGTACAGGGAGAAATTGGCTTTGTTAATGTCCTATTTAGTAGTACTGAAGTAAGTAATCTAAAAAGGAAATTAAATCATTATTAGATAATCCTTATAATTATCCTATCAGATAACTTTATTGGCCCATATATATATATATATATATATATATATATGTATATATTTCTGGATAGAACCGTTGTCTATTATGAACATTCTATACATTGATGAAGAAGGAGAGTGGTTTGAATGACTACTACATCTATTTGAGAACAGGAATCTCCCCTGAGCCCAGAGGAGTACACCAAGCTAAACAGAAATATACAAATGCACTGCCCAGATGTCCAGGTGGGATAAATAATAACCCAGGAGATAGAATTAAAATGCAAGAATCAAGGAAATTAATAAATAGAAGGATCAAACAGTCAGTCCCAATATCCTAAAATGTCTCAAAGGACTTTACAATCCCACAAGAGAAGGAGAAAACTCCAACATCCACTTTACAACAGTTTAGAGAACAGATGAGAAAATATTCAGGGTTAGACCATAAAACCTCATAACACAGGGCCTTCTAAGAGTTAATTTTGTACCCAAAAGTTGCCCATATGTTGCAAGAAAGTTACAAAACCTGGAGAGATGGAATGAAAGACATATTGAGAAACTGTCTATAGAAGAACAATAGGTGTTTTTTTTTAAGAGATGAAGAAAAGCAAAACAAAAAGCTAAAATCATGGTAAGCATCATAGAAATGATAGGTAGAAAAATAAATTAGAGAACCCACACCTGGGCGAGACATGGATATCAAAAGGAACAGACTAAAGGAAGTTTAAATCTAAAAGGAACTATAGAAGGGAATTTAATCAAAAGGGTGCTACAAGAGTCTCAGTTACTGAAGAACTATCAAAGAGGCAAACCAGTCACTGATGAACCCATCACAGAGAAGGGCCAGTAACTGAGGCATCCATTAAGATGAGTTCCACAAACTGGGGCATCCATCACAGAGGAGGTACAGACACTGGGACGCCCATTTGAAGAAGGGCCAATCACTGGATTAATGAACACAGAATAGAACCTATCACTGGGGCACCCATCACAGAGGAAGCCCAGTCACTTTGTAACCCATAACAGAGGTCAGGTAGTCATTGAGACACCAGTCTTATGGGTATCCATCACAGAAAAGGCTAGATACTGAGGCACCCATTACAGAGGAGAGAACATAACTGAGGCATTCATTAGAGAGAAGGTTCAGTCTCTAGGGCACCCACCACAGAGAAAGGCCAGTTGCTAGGTATCCCTCATCCAGAAGGATGACTCACAGTGCCACCAATTTTGAAGAACATGTCACTAAAATCCCATCACAGAGTTGAGCTAGTCTCTGAGTCACCTGTTATGAAGGAGGGCCAAACATTGGGACTCCCATCCCAGAGGAAGACCTGTCACTGAGACACCAATCACAGAAGAGGGACTGTAACTACAGCAACCATCACAGAAGATTTGTCTCTGGTGCATCTATTTTAGAAGGAAGTCAGTCACTGTGACACCAATCAGACAACAACACCAGTCACTGTGGCACTCATCACATATGAGAGTCAGTCACTGGGGTACCAATCACAGAGAATGCCATCCCCTGGGACACACAAAACTGTGGCGGGCTGTTCATCAGGAACTCAATGCAGAGGAGGCCAATCACAGGGGCCCATCACAGATGAATGTCAGTCATTAGGTCATGAACTACAGAGTAGAGCTAGTCAGTGGAACAAAACTCACAGAGGAGGGCCAGTCATGACAGGCATGAAACACAAAGAGAGGCAGCCACTAAGGCACTCATCAGAGAGGAAGGCTAATTACTGTTACACGCACAACAGTAGATGTCTTTTCACTGTGGCACCCATCACAAAAGAGGTCAAGTCATTGGGGAATCAATAATGGAGAAATGTCAGTCACTGGGACTCCCATTACAGAGAAGGGCCGGACTCTGTGTCACTCATTACACAGGAAGACCATTCACAGGGACACATGTGACAAGGAGGGTTAGTCACTTGGACATCAATTATTGAGGAGACTCAGTAAGTAGGATACCTGTCACAGGGGAAGACTAGTCACAGGGCAACCATTATGGAGGTGTGCCAGTTACTGGAACATCAATCATAGAAGTGGCCCAGTCAGTGAGGCACCTGTAATCAATGAGGTCTAGGCTCTGTAACACCCATTCTGGAGGAGGCCCAGTCACTGAGTCAATCATCACAGAGAAGAGCCAGTCACTGGGTCTTCCATCACAAAGGAAGTTTAGGCACTAGGGTATCTGATATGGATGAGAGCCAAACACTGGTGCAGCAATTGCAGAGGAAGGGCAGTCACTGGGCACTCACCACAAAGGAGAGTCAGTCACAGGGGCACATTAAGAGAGCAGTAACCCAGTCACTGAGGCATCCAACACAGAAAATGTATACTCACTGTGACACCTATAAGTAAAGAGAACAAGTCACCAGGACAACCTTTACCCAAGAAAACCAGTAACTGGTGCACCAATCATAGAGAAGGGCCTGTCACTGGGACACACATAAACTACAGCAAATCAATGTGGTACACATCCAAGAAGAGGGCTAGTTAATTATGCACCCATCACAGAGGCTGACCATTCACTTATGTATCTATTAGCAGGAGAGCAGTAAATGGGTCTTGGATCATAGATACGTGAGTAAGCCATCACAGAGGAGGTAAAATCAGTTTGGTGCCCATAACAGAGGAGTATCAGTCACTAAAGCATTTTTCAAAGGGCCAGTTAGTGAGACACCCATTATAAAAGGGACGCAGTCATTGGGGCACCTATCACAATGGAAAGTCAATCACTGGGACACCCAGCAAAGAGGAGGGTCAGTCCCCAGGATACCAATTATGCAGGAGGGATAGTTACTGAAACACAAATAAAAAAGAGGGCTAGTCACTGGGGCACCAACTTTGCATGAGAATTAGTCACTGCGAAAACCATTACAGATGAGAACCAGTCTCTGGGGTATCCACCACATGGGAGAGACAGTCATTAGGGATCCCATCACAGAGTAGGGCAGTCAATGAGGCACCCATCACTGATCAAGCCTAGTCAATGTGACACTCAACACAATGTAAGATGAGTCACAATGGCATGCATAACACTGAAATGCTAGTCACTGGGACATTCATCACAGAAGATGATTTGTCTCTGTGGCACCTATCACAAGGTGGGAAAGTCACCAGGGCACCAGTCATGGAGAAGGGTCCGTCATTAGAAATCCTATTACAAAGGAGGGCCAGGTACTCGACACCCATTAAATGGAATGGTTAATAATGGGAATTTATCTCACAAATAAGTGCTAGACACTGTGGCACTAATTATTGAGGAGGTACTGTGTGACACCAATCACAGTGAAGGGTTACTCATTGTGTAAACTGATGGATGAGCAACAGTTACTGGGACACCAATCACAGAGTAGGTTCTGTCAGTTGGGAACCCATAATAGATGATGACCAGTATCTGGGAAACCAACAATAGAGCCTGATCAATCACTGAGGCCACCACCATAGAGGAGAGCCATTCACTCGAACACACCTCGCAAAGGAGAGCCATACAGTGGGTCACCAATAACACTGGAGTAGTAATCACTAGGGCATTCATTACGGATGACGGTCAGTCACAGGGACACTGTATACGTGAGCCTATCATGGGGCCCTCATCTCAGAGTAGGTCAAGTCACTGAAGCATCCATCACAGAGAATTTATGGTTACTGGGGCACATGTTATACAGGAGATTTTGTCACTTGGACAATCTTCACAGAAGTCTACTAACTGAGACCCCCAGTATAAATGACAGTCAGTTACAAAGGAGAACCAGTACGTGAGGCACCAATCACAGATAAGAGCCAGTCAAAATGGAGCCATCAAAAATGGGTCTGTCACTGTAGCACACAGCACACGGAGGGCCAGTCGCTGAGGCACTCATCATAAAGAAAAAGCAGTCACTGTGGCATCCATTAATGGGTGTCAGTCACTGGTTATCCAATCAAAGAAGAGGGAAAATGAATGGGCTGCCATCACCAAGGAGGCAATCAGTGTGGTACTAATCACAGAAGAGGGCTAGTCACTGGGACATCTATCACAGAGGAGGCACTTTCACTGAGACACTAGTCACAAATATAGGGCAGTCACTGGAGCACACATTAGGAGAAGGCTCAGTCACAGAGACACCCATCACAGAGGAGGACCTGTCTCTTGGCAGACATAGAAGAGAGCCAGTCACTGAGGAACCCACAAGAGAGGAGGGCTAGTAATTGAGGCACCCATCCTAAAAGATGTCCAAACACTGGGATGTCATTTGAAGGAGGAAAAATCACTGGCAAGGATCACAAAAAAGCTTCAATCACAGGGGCATCCATCACAGAGGAGACCTGCAAATGCCACCCATCGAAGAATGGGGCTATTCACTGTGATAATCACCACAGAGGAAGCCCAGTATCTGGGGCACCATAACAGGCTGGAGATTCACTGAGGCACACATCACAGTGGAAGACTAGTCTCTGGTTCACCCTTCACATAAGAGGACAAGACACTGAGGCATACATCACAGAAAAGAAATTAACCTGGGCATCTATTATGGAGAAGTAGTCACTGTGGAACCCATCACACAGAAGGCCTGTTAGTAGACCACACACCAAATAGGAAGGCGAATCACTGGGTCAGACATTTCGGAGGAGAATCAGTCACTGGAACTATCATCACAGAGAAGGGCCAGTCACTGTGACACCCATTATGAAGCAGGATCAGACACTGGGGCAATTATCACAGGAGAAGGCTAATCTCTGGTACACTTATCACAGAAATTAGGCAGTAAATGTGACACTCATCACAGAGAAGAGTCAGTCACTGTGACACCCACCACAGAGGAGAGCCAGTTCAGCAGCACTCAACACAGAGGAAGCCACTTCTGGGACACTCATCAGAGTAGGGTGCTAATAAATGGGGAACACAGCACAAAAAAGGCCAATCACTGGAGTGCCCATCACAGATGAAGGCCAGTCATTGGTGAATAGATTACTCCTACTATGTGGAGCACTGATCAGAGAGGAAGTCTAATCAATAAGTCACCAAAAACAAAGACAGAACAATCACTGAGGCACCCATCACAGAAGAGACTCAGTCACTGAGGCACAAATCTTATGGGAGGGACAGTCACTAGTATATATTTCAGATGAGCTTTACTCCCAGAGGTACCTATTACAGAAGAGGCCCATTATATGGGCACCTAGAACAGAGGAAGGGCACATGGGTCAGTCAAAAGGTCACTCAGGACTGACTAATGCCAGTAACTGGCACACTCATCACAGCGGTGGGTCAGTCACAAGGGACCTCTCAGAAAGGAGAGCTAGTCACTGGGACACCTATACAGAGCAGGACTAGACAACAATGGACCAATAACAGGAGGTCCAGTCACTGGGACAGCCAATATAGAGGAGGACCAGTCACTGGGACAACCACCACACAGGAGGACTAGTTACTGGGGTAGCCATCACTGAAAAGGGCCAGTCTCGGGGACACTGATCAACAACGTGCTTATCACTAGGGCATCCAATATGAATGAGGCCAAATTTCTAGGACACCCATCACAGAGGAAAGCTAGTCACTAGAGAACCAACTTAGGAGGAGGAGCAGTCATTGGGGCACAAATGATAAAGAAGGGACTGTCATTGGGGTCTAATGGAGGAGGGCTAATCACTGGAGCACCAATTATGGAGGAGGCCCAGTTACTGGAATACCCATAGTCAGAGAGGAGGGCTAGTCACTGGAGCACACAATTTGTTGTAAGTCTAGACACTGAGGTTCCAAGGACTATGTCCCATCAAAGGAGTATCTATTTTGGAAGAGGATCAGTCACTGGGACACCAATAACAGATGAGGGCCAGTCACAGGGACACCTATTATGGAGGAGACCCAGAAACTGGGGCATCCATTGCAGAGGAGTTTTTGTCACTTGGGCATCCATTTTGCAGGAGGACAAGATTTGAGCACACTAATCACAGGAATAGACTTGTCATTGCTGCACCCACCACTGGTGGGAAGTCATTGGAATAACAATCACAGATAAGAATTATTCACTGAATTACCCATAAAGGAGAACACTCAGTCACTCTTTCACTAAACACAAAGGAGAACCAGTCACTGTGGCCCTTCCTGTATGAAGACCAGTGACTGGGGTGTCTATCACAGAGGAGGCCCAGTCACTGGGATACATATTATGGAGGTTTTCAAGTCAATGGGATACCATTCAAAAAGAGGACTTGTCACTGGGGCACTATTTATGGAGAGAACTCAGAATGTGAGACATCCATCATAAAGGAGAGCTAGTCACTGTGAAAACCACCATGGAGGAGGGCCAATCATTAGGCACCAAACACAGAGAAAACACAGTCCCTGGGCCACCTATAATGGAAGAGAACATTTCCCCCAGGCACTGAAGTGGAGGGGGCCCAGTCACTGGGGTACCAATCACAGAGAAAGGACAGTCAATGGTGCACACATCACAGTGAAGGGTAAGTCACTGGAACACCAATTATAGAGGATTCCCATTTACTGGAACATCTATCACAGAGGACTTTATATTGAGGCACCAAATGTGAAGGAGGGATTGTCACTGGGACAACCATTACAGATAAGGGGTAGTCACTGGAGATTCCATCACATAGAATGGCCAGTCACTAGGGCATTCATCAAGAAGGAGAGGCAGTCACTGGGGTATCCAGCAGAATGCAGGACCAGTCACTGTGGTACACATCACAGAGGAGGACCAGACACAAAGACTTGAATCAGAGAGGAGCATTATTCACTGGGACATCTATAGGAGGGTTTGTCACTGTTTCACCCATCACAGAGAAAGGCCAATAATTGGGGCACTGATAACAGAGGAGGGCTAGTCACTGGGACACCCATTACAGAAGAAGATCAGTCACTAGGACACCCATCAAACAGGAGGGCTAGTCGCCACGACACCCATAACAAAAGATGACTAATCACAGTGGCATCCTTTAACGGAGAGGTCCAGGAAGTGGGACATTTATCACAGAGGAGGGCTAGTCATTAGGGCATTATGGAGTATCATCAGTCACTGATGCACCAATAACAGGGGCACCAATAACAGGGACTAGTCTCTAGGGCACCCTTAATGGAGAATTTTCTATCATTGTGTAATACATTATGGAGAAGGCTCAGTTTGGAGCAATCTGCATAGAAGAAAGCCAGTCCTTTGGTAACCTATCACAGAAGATAATCAGACTCTGGGTCACCCATCACACACTATATCAAGATTCAGGGGCACTGATAACAAGACAAAGCCAGTCCCTGAAACATATACAATTGGGGAATGCCTGTCAGTGGAGAACATATTATATGGCAGTGCCAGTCACTGCAGCACTCAGGTTAATCACTGGGGCTTTCAGCATAAAGAAGAGCTAGTCACTAGGACAATCATCAGTAAAAACAACCATCGCTGGGCCACCAATCACAGAGGAAAGACCGTAAGTGGAGAAACAAACACAAAGACAAGCCAGTGGTTAAGGTACACATCACTGATGTAGGCCAGTCACTGAGGCACTCATCACACAGAATGACCAGTCACTGTAGTACCCTTTAGAATGAACTCTGTCACTGGGGTTCAGATCAAAGAATATGACTAGTTACTTGGCTTGTCATCACAAAGGAAGAAAAATCAATCTGTTATCCATTACCGAGGAGAATCATTCACTGGGGAGTTATTTTTTACAGACGTGAGACAGTCACTGGGACATATATCAAACAGGAGGGACATTCACTGAGGCACCAATCACTGAGGACACTTAGTCACTGGGGCACCAATAATGGACACCCATCATAGAGGAAGGCTAATCACTGGAGCACCCATTATATATAAAACCTAGTTATTGGGGAACCCTTCTCAGGGGAGTGCAAGTCACTGGGGCAAATATTATGAAGTAGGCCATTACAGAGGAGGACTACTAATTAGGACAACCATTCTGAAGAAGGACCAATCACTGGTCAGCAATTCCAGAAGAGTCTCTGTTACTGGAGCACCCATCACAAAGAAATACAAAATTCTGGGGTATATATTTTAAAGGCAGAACTGTAACTGAGGTACCCATCACAAAATAAATGTATCATATGGGGGTACTGAAAATAGGGGAAAGGCAATCACTGAGAAAACCATCACATAGAAGAGTCAGTCATTGAGGCACATGTCACAAACAAGGGATAGTCCCTGGGATTCCCATTAGGAGGGGCTTAATTACTGGTTCTCTGATAACAGAAGGGAATCAATAACTGGTAGCCATCTCAGAAGAGAAAAAGTCAAACAAAGTCAGTCTGGTACCCATTACAGAGGAAGCTCAGTCACTGAGGCATATTCCATAGAAGAGTGCCAGTCACTGGACCACCCCATCACGTAGGAGGTCCCATCACTGGGGAACAAATTATAGAAAATTTCAAATCACTAGAGCACCTACTACAGAGTAGAGTCAAGGCACCCAATGCCCCAATGATTGTGACTGAGACACCAACCATGGAGAAGGCCCAGTTACTGAAATACTCATAAAAAAGGAAGGCTAGTCAGTGGGACACCTGAACTGGGGAAGCACCAGTCTCTGGGTCACCAATCACATAGAATATCCAGTCAGTAAAGCACTCATTATTAATGAGGATTCAGTCATTGTGACACTCATTACAGAAAAGGGCTAGTCACTGAAAAACACATCATATATGAAGACCAGTCACTGGCACAGCTAAACTCCTGGGACAATGATGAAATCAAAACAGAGATTAAAAGATATCTGGACACAAATGAAAATGAAGAAACATCTTACCAAAATCTCTGGGACGCCAGGAAAGCTGTAGTGAGAGGGGAATTTATATTTCTACAAACACACATGAAGAAAATGGAAGGTTCACAAATTAACAGTCTAAGAAGCAACCTAAAAATGCTGGAAAAGTAAGACCACAAAAACCCTAATTTCAGCAGGAGAGTCCAGATCACCAAAATAAAATCCCAAATCCAGGGCATAGAAGACAAAAAGATCATACAAAAAATCAATGAAACAAAAAGCTGGTTCTTCAAAAGGATAAACAAGATTGATGGTCTCCTAGCTAGACTGACCAAGAAAAAGAGAGAAAAAGTTCAACTAAAAACAATCAGAAACACAAAAGATGAAGTCACATCTGATCCTGAAGAAATACAAAAGATCAGTAGAGACTATTATGTACACCTGTATGGAAACAAACTTGAAAACCTTTCGGAATAGAGGACTTTTTCTCATCACAAATCCTGCCTAGGTTGAAACAAGAAAAAATTGAGACCCTAAATAGACCAACAACAATCAAGGAAATTGACTTTGTAACAAGAAAACCAACTATAAAAAAAGCCCTGGACCAGATGGCTTTCCAGCAGAATTCTACAAGACATTTAAGGAGGAGTTTATACCAATCCTACTGAATGTATTCCAGGCGATTGAGAAAGATGAAACTCTTCCCAAATCATTTTATTAAGCTAACATCACATTGATACCCAAGCCAGATAAAGACCTAACAAAGAAAAAAAACTACAGGCCAATATCTTTGATGAACATAAATGTTAAAATTCTCAACAAGATCCTAGTAAATTGGATTCAACAACACATCCCAAAAATCATCCATCTTGACCGAGTAAACTTCATACCTGGGATGCAAGGCTGGTTCAACATTCGTAAAACCATAAATGTAATTAAATACATCAAAAGATGTCAAAACAAAAACCACATGATTATATCATTAGATGTAGAAAAAGCTTTTGATAAGATCCAGTACCCCTTCTTGATAAAAACCCTCAAACATCTAGGCATACGGGGAACAAACCTCAAAATAATAAAAGCCATCTACAAGAAACCCACAGCCAGCATACTCCTAAAGGGACAAAAACTGGAATCCCTTCCCCTGAAAACTGGAACAAAACAAGAATGCCCACTCTCATCCCTCCTGTTCAATATAGTATTGGAAGCCCTGGCTACAGCATTCAGAGAAGAGTAGGCAATCGGGGATATTCAAATAGGAAAAGAGGAAGTCAAGCTATCTCTCTTTGCAGATGACATGATCATGTACCTTGAAAACCAAAGAGAATCTGTCAAAAACCTGCTCACACTGATAAAGGACTTTGGCAAAGTCTCAGGATATAAAATAAATGTGCAAAAGACAATCACATTTCTTTAACACCAATAATAAACAGAAACCCAAATAAAAAGCGCAATTCCATTCACAATAGCCACACACACAAAAAATGATATACCTTGGCATCTTCCTAACCAGAAATGTGAAAGACTTTTGCAATGAAAACTACAAAACACTGCTCAAAGAAATCAAAGATGACACAAAGAAGTGGAAAAATATCCCATGC
This sequence comes from Carlito syrichta, assembly GCF_000164805.1. Taxonomy (NCBI): domain Eukaryota; kingdom Metazoa; phylum Chordata; class Mammalia; order Primates; family Tarsiidae; genus Carlito; species Carlito syrichta. The sequence goes on along the minus strand of NW_007232105.1, from coordinate 440 downwards.
TCATTGATTAGTAGAATCAACGTTGTGAAGATGTCCATCTTACCTAAGGCAATCTGCACATTAAATGCAATATTCATCAAATTACCAGCAACATTCTTCTCAGACCTAGAAAAAAACAACACAGGAATTCATATGGAAACAAAAACGACCAAGAATAACCAGAACAATCCTCAGCAAAACAAACAAACAAACAAAGAAACAAACAAAATAAACAGATAGTATCACATTACCAGACTTGAAACTTTACTATAAAACTACAGTAATCAAAACAGCTTGGTATTGGTACAGGAACAGGTAAATAGACCAATGGAATAGAATTCAGATTCCAGAAGCAAAACCTCAATTTCTCCACCAACTCATCTTCGACAAAGACTTCACCACCTACCACTGGGGAGAGGAGAACCTATTCAGTAAATGGTGCTGGGAAAACTGGCTGACCA